>NW_026267198.1:1170099-1171347 GCF_000697945.3 Frankliniella occidentalis
TATTAGAAAATATTATTTCAACGGAAAAAAAAATCAGGGCACCGATTACCGCATGCAAAAGTTTTCATACCCTGTCCGAGGGAGGGCCCGAGGGACCTGTAGCATCTCTGTGGGTCTCTCTAGTTCAAATTAATTAAAGATACATAATAACAAGTTGATGTCTTTATCGTGGGGTGTGATCGTCTGCTGTGAGGAGTTGTACTAAAGCAACAAACGTTATTTCGTCGAGTTTGTAATCGTTCTGCTGGATGTCTCTGCACTCCTGGACTTATCGTCCCTAGACTTCAGTTTGATTTCTGCCCAGGTATGTTGGATATGCATGCCAAGCGCTCTACTTTTTAGTGCTCAACTTACTGCAGTGTAAGACAAAATTAACCTCGTCGTAACTTATATTAAATTAACCTTTCATCTAAAAAGGAGAGCGCTTGGCATGCATATCCAACATACCTGGGCAGAAATCAAACTGAAGTCTAGGGACGATAAGTCCAGGAGTGCAGAGACCAGCAGAACGATTAAAAACTCGACGAAATAATGTTTGTTGCTTCAGTACAACTCCTCACAGCAGACGATCACACCCCACGATAAAGACATCAACTTGTTATTATGTATCTTTTAATGAGGTATTTTAGCGGTTAGAAGAAATGAAGAATCCCCAAGATGGCCGCCACGGAACATAACAAACCAGCAGATGACGTTTCTTAAATTTGCTTGCTGTGAGCTGTGAGGTCCCAAGGAGTTTAAATTTTTTGCGCTGACTCAGGATAGACTTAGAGTCGACTCAGATTTTACATTTAGACAAATTCGATACCTACAACGCAAAGACACGTACTTCTACGACCCGAGAGAAGACTGACGTAGTTCCGAACACCGATTGCAAACACACGTAGTTCTAAGGCTTTCAGCAAGACTCACGTACTTCTTGGTTAAATAGATAGGAACTACGTGAGTCTTGCCGAAGGCCTCAGAACTACGTGTGTTTAAAATCGGTGCTTGGAACTATGTCAGTCTTTCCTCGGGTCGTAGAAGTACGTGTCTTTGCGTTGTAGGTATCGAATTTAAGGGCTAATTCGAGACTTTAGTTTTTAAACAATTGCCGTTTTGTTATGTTCTAGCGGCGGCCATCTTGGGGATTCTTCATTTCTGCTAACCGCTAAAATACCTCATTTGAACTAGAGAGACCCGCAGAGATGCTACAGGTCCCTCGGGCCCCGAAGCCTCCCTCGGACAGGGTATGAAAACTTTTGCATG
>NW_026267198.1:1171397-1173096 GCF_000697945.3 Frankliniella occidentalis
GCAGTGGCTCAGTGGTCATCGTACTGGGCTACCAACTCCGAGGTCAGAGGTTCAACACCCATCAAGCAAAATTGTAGTTTTACAACAGATTACTATAGTTAAACTACATGTTTACTATATCACCCATATGCATTTTGAATGGAGTCAAAGGATAGTTTTAAACTAGATACTAGCTACAATACAAAATCTACATTATCCGCAATCGGAAAGTAGTCAATGTACACTTACACTGCAAAGGCAAATTTGGTCCGAGTGTAGTGAATCGCTATATTCCAAAATCCAGATCCTTCCACCCGGGTTTTGCCGCTTTTCTTCCGCAAAACTTAACATACAACAACCAAGAAACTTGTCATAGATAGAGTTATGTTTCCTCCACTGGACGACACTTCAAACGAAGGTTAGGCTTATCTGGTTCACCGCCTACACTGACAAGAACACCTAAAAACTGTCAGTGTCAAGCATAGAGTGTAAGATCCGTGTACTCTTTTGCAAAGTTTATATTGCGAATTTCGATGAGGTTCAAGCGGGGTTGTGTCCGTGTCGTGAACCTGACCTAAAGACTTGGGGTCATATAAAGTTGTTCTGCCTGGCTATCATATCCCGTTTACTCCCCACTTCTGGGTTGATGTCAGGCAGTAATCTAGATCACGACAAATAATATCATTACAATGGGTTTGATTTTAATAGCTACACTTATGCCTAGTTAAAACTCCACTGATCATGGGAAAGATTATTTGCACACCTTGGTAAGAACTCCACACTGCTGCCAATCTTCATCGGATATTTGAAACCAAAAATGAAATAGGCAAGAATGAGAAGAAGGAAGACATCCACAACATCAGCAGCAGAAACCATCTCTTGAGCCATGAAGAGGTCAGCAGAGGCAGAGGGATCGAAGATGGACTCACCTAATGATGGAAGATAAAATTAGGCAAGTACAAAAGTAATATAAATAGTAAGTAAACCTTCCAGTCAACTTGCCTCTAATGACCAAGAGAGAGGATCCACTGTTGATAGCCATTACCTCCTCTTTAGTTGTAGTTGCCTGCCAAACAACTGATTAAAAAGGGAACAAATGTTACGCAAAGAGTAAGCGTATTAATCGAGGGGTCTACAACTCGTATAATGAAAAGTACACGACCCTATAATCACCTTTTTAACTAGCTATATGTACGCCAGACCACATCTCGCGTAACAGGCTTCGCGATATCTCACGAAACACTGTTACGCTGTGACGCACCTGGCGCACATATAGCTAGGCCTGCGGCGCTGACACCCGAGACGAGTCAATGGGAGTGTATACACAACTTTTTGATATAAAGCTCTTTTTACGGTTTAATAGACCATATAGTCATTTCCACCACATTTTTGTCCAGAGGTGCCCCCTAGCTCCCAAACAGTACCAGATAGAGCTAAACGGACAAAATTTTCACGAGTTACCCCTTAGGAGCCCTTAAAAAAATATTTGAAAAAAAAATGTTTTGCGAACTGCGGTTTTTGATTTTTTTTAAAGTCAATTTTTGAGCTAGAATGCTCATGTTCGGACTCGATCTGTCTTTTTGTGATACAAAACGACCCTGAAATTCCCAGATCGCTCTATCAAATCTTGCTCGAGTTATGGTGCGGACAGACAGACAGACAAACAGAATGAAACTTTTCCGGTCAGTGGAGTGATGGGCTTCGCTAATCGCTCAGCCAA
>NW_026267198.1:1185191-1186124 GCF_000697945.3 Frankliniella occidentalis
ATCCCCCAGTTAAATATTATCTCCCAAATTAATTGACAATAATGTCAAGAACATTGTTTTGACAACATTTATGACTACAATTGAGAACAAAAGTGAGTCCAGAGGGCTAGATTCAAACTGAAAGTTTTGATGTTTCTTTACCATCCGGTTCACTTACTTGTTCAATTCAGAAGAAATGCTTTGTAGGCCCTGAGGGGGCTCTAGTCCTCACTGGCACTGGAATGATTTGGCAGTGCCTCCGAGCAGAATGAATCGTTGAGCTTCGGCGATATGAAAAACGCACTCAGTCAGCTGAGGTTGGGTTGCGGCGGTAGCGGTGGTAGCGCCTGGAGAGCAGCTCTGTAGGCAGGCCCGCCGGTCACGTCTGCATGAGGGGTTGCCTACCCGTCGGGCGCCTGTGTAAAAAATTTGCACTTGTATTATAAAATGTTATAAATTGAACAATAATTCGAACATACAATTAGAGCGGGGAAAACGTTTGTCAATAAGCGAATATAAAACGAACCACAAGGTTCAGGCGACTAAGACGTACCGAGAGCGACTGTCGGTGACAAACTGGGCGAACATGTGACGAACTGTTTGCACTCGGCGGGGCTCAAGATCGCCATGTGACGCACCATCCGCGAACTAGAGCGAACAAGGGCGTCCTCATGGCGCTCCGAGTCCGCTTTCGACATTTTGGAGAGCGAACCAGGACGCACTAACGGCGCACCGATGACGAACCTCCGCGCACCAAGCGCGTCCTCTCCGCGACTCAAAAGCGCACTTACAATTTCGTGTCGGGCTCTGGCACAACGAATGCCTCGAAGAGCCCTTGCTGTGGCCCCACAAATCTGCTTCTGTTCCCCCTTTTAACTGTTTTCAAAATGCTCCCCGAGGGGGGGGTCACTTCGAAAAATCATTGTACAACCCCAAAAAAATCATTTAAAAAAT
>NW_026267198.1:1186333-1196640 GCF_000697945.3 Frankliniella occidentalis
CCCTCGATGCTCCCTGTAAGTTGAAATGGCCCGCCTGAAAGGTAGTCAATCGACAGAACAGTGCTGAGCACGTGCCAGTCTTGACTTGTAAGAACGGATGGGCGCGCGCTTCCTCCCTTACGTATAGGCCATGCTGGTGGCTGGAGGTGCTGGAGCGCACCGCTTGCTTGGCGCGGGGGAGCGCAGCGCACGAAGGATAGGTATGGAAAGGAAAAGACGACGAAGGGAGAAAAGAAGGACGCGCCGATGGCACCGGCGACTCCAGCGGAGGTGGTAGGGGGGCGCGCGCAGGGCCAGCAGGGGGAGCGGGCGCGGTGCGGGGGGCATGGTATTCAGTAGGGAGCCTGGAGGGGGGAGAGTCGCAGAGATCACGTGACCGAGGGCCCGGCGGGTTCCAACGCGTTTTTGAGCTATGTGAAATGTCTCGTACCTGGCTGGCGCGCATGCGCAGTCCGAGCTAGCAGACCGGCCGTACCCTCCGGTGCAAGCTCGGCAGGTATGAGGCATTGTGCTGGACCCGCCAAAACACATCGATGGGTCCTAGGAATAAAGGCCGATGTCGCGCCGTGCTTTTTGAGAAAGGCCGATGTCTCGCAGCGGCGGAGAAGACGGCCCGATGTCGCGCGCTGCTTATTAAGAGAGGCCGATGTCACTTTTGGAGCTTTTTGACATTTTTACATATTCTGGTAGATTAAAAAATTCTCTTTCGTTTTGGTTTCGGGTGTTTCAGTGATATTCTGTATAGTTTCCCCGTAAACCGGTTAAAACCAAAGGTCCGATCTCCAGAATGTGTTTGGAACTTCGTGAAAGAAGGTCCGATGTCGCTCGCCACTCCGCGCTGCCACTGCGGCGCGGAGAGCGGCGCGGAGAGCGGCGCGGCTGCTGGCCGGCCCGGTGGTTCGGGACGGCAGGTTTGTCGACGGTACAACAGGCGCGGTATTATTTTTTTGGAGGGGGGGAGGGGGTGCTAGTGTGTGATCCCCCCCCCTCCCTCCTCCGCTTCCCGTCAGCCCAAATCACCCATAGGGTAGGTAGGTTATTAATCACACAAAACTCTTTGAAAAAGGCAACCCACACTAAATCATCCCTTCACGCGGAAAGTGTAACTTCTGCATCGCGTTCAGCACTGAGATAAGGTTCCACAGGCACTCAAACAATAATCTCCGTGTTTGTATAACCCGAAAATAAGAAAACATTGGTCAAATATTCTTTTCGCACCATAAGAAATCTATGATGATGCACATTATATGACCTACCAGATGCTAAAATCCACTATTAACGCGAGAATGAACTCAAGATGTTAATCTACATCATTTTTTTTTTAGATATTCCGGTTCACATAAGTGTACTAAACAAATTGGCATCTCTGTTTGTCCCAAAAATACAACGAGTGAATTGTCCAGCGCGTTCAAACTTTCTTTTCGCTCTCCTGAGAATTCACAAAAAGAGACATCGGCCCTTCTTAAAAAGCAGCGCGCGACATCGGGCCGTCTTCTCCGCCGCCGCGAGACATCGGCCTTTCTTGAAAAGCACGGCGCGACATCGGCCTTTATTCCTAGGACCCATCGACATTGGAACCGCACCAATCAGAGCGAAGCATGTCACGTGATCTCTGCGACTCTCCCCCCTCCAGGCTCCCTAGGTAGGTATTCAGTCACCGTCGCGACCCGGCCGATAGCGTACCGAAAGCATGCCAAAAGCAAACAAATCTTTTTGCGTCGGGGGCATGACACCAAATATAATGTCAGCACTCTCCTTGTTATAGCCAACAAGGAGGGGAAATAAAGCCCTTTACCCTTTACGTCACGGTGTATCATTTTTTATACATGCGAAATTTGGTCACAGCGCGGTTCTAAAAACATGGTTGACAACGTACGGGTTGTACAGGGTCACTAGCAAGACATGTACACTTGTAAAATGTAAAGAGTGCTCATCGGTTTAACGCCGCGGGTCGCGCGTCACAACATTCCCGCTAACGTCAAAGTGTATCATTTTTGATAACCAATTTGCCGGGCCAGTTTTTATGTGAGGTTGGGGCATCGAGTGCCACAAGATTCAGCAAGCTTTACTCTTCATGAAAAACCACTTTGCCCCGGAATGTGACATTTTAGATCGTAGGAAAACGGCGGAAAGCAAAAAAATTATAAAAACCAAACTACTAAATTCCACATTTTCGAACCATTTCGAACCAAACGAGTTATGATCGTTCTTTAGGTGTTCCATACAGCTCAAATGTGCTGTTTAAAAATCTTTGTTGCTCATGATCACACTCTAGTGCAAAGTGTGTGTGTGTTGGTCAATTATGACCCTAACTTCACAGTGTATCATTTTTGATACACAGGGCTAAAATCGAAACGGTTAACGTTACAGCGTTACAGCGAAAATCAAAACGATCACTTAGTCAAAACCAACCAGAAAATCGATATGAATTTTTTTTATCGCTGGGAAAAACCTGTGACGAAAAGGGTTAAAAAAGCAATAAAGCGGGCTTATACAACCGCTCTCGTGTCCGTCCGTCCGTCGTCCGTGTAAGAGGAAGAAGATGAGCTAGAGGTCTACAAATTTCAGGGTATCTTAGGGGTCACTCCTGGACAACGAATCGCCTAGTGCAAATCGTGGCAACCACCATTGAGGGGGTGAAAGGGGGTGACAAAGAAATGGGGGTTGTTCCAAAAAGTAGGAACAATTTTTTTTTTCTTGTGGTCCTCTATGGGGTAACTCGTGAAAGCAGAGCCCTTTGGGTCCGTTGGACTCCATCTTGCACCGTTTAGGCTAGAGTGCTTTTTTTCGACGAAAATACGGTGAAAATGACCACGTTTCACATAAAGACGTACAAGGAGGCGTCCAATCGTAAAATGTCAGAGTAAGTACCCCCCAAAACAACACATGCAGAATCAGGAACTACACGCAGATTTGCCGTATCTTTCACTGTTTCGGCCCTAGAGGTGGATATATTGAAAACAGTGGCAAAACGTCAAGTTTTGGGACTGTTTGACAAGCAATACAATCTAAAAACTGTGCTGGTTCATTTTTTTTGTATTTTTTTGAAGCAAAGCAGAAGGGTGGGGTGTAGTCACGGTGTTGCCGCGTTACAGTCTTTTGTCATGTGAAAGGAGCAAACCTCTAGGGCCGCAGGCCCTCCGCCGGGAGTTAATTTACTCAAATATGCAAAGTGATTTACCGGTCACATTATTCATTTGATTATGTACTTCAGTAAATCGCGAGACTGAAATGGTCTCAGGGCTCGTGCCCTAGGAACGTAACTACTAAACGACGTATCTGAGCCCTATCAACCTTATACTCATGGACGCGTCGCCGATAGTGGCACGTTTTATCGGATGTGTAATAACATTTGACGCGAATAGGTCTGTTAATTCACGTTAAAATATGTTATGTATGTGTGCTGTGTACCGTAAAGGTTATACCACAAGCATGCATCCAAAGTCTTGAAGGGAGGCTGTCCAAGTGATCAAAAAATGTCAGTAATGTCTGTAGGATTCTCTCTTTTCTCCAGATGCCATTGGATTTGGTAGCTCAGGGTAAAGGAACGAACCGGCCATTTACTTGTCTACACCATGACTGATCTTTATTCACAGATGCTCGGCAGTTATTGACAGGGTGTACACTGGCGCCCTCTGTAGGCAGGACACGACATCCCTCCCCCTTTTTAATCTCAAAAGACAAGTAATTTAAGTACAAAAGTAACAAATACAAGAATAATGATTATATAAATGTTAAGGAAAATATAAGAGAACATTGTAGTATTGGGGGTTACGGGAGAGCCAAGAGCATGTGAGCAACAGAACTCATGAGTGGTAAATGGCGACGAGTCAAAGGATCGCGCCTCTATTTATTCAGTGTTTGGCATAACAACAAGAAGAACAAGGCGATCGTAAAACAATTAAATGGTTCAGAGGTGTGAGTGTAGGTGACGCCTCCATAGTGATCACTAGTGGCCGTGACTGAGGGTATTCTGCAGTAACCTGGTTAGGTTAATGTTACCATAACACTACACTACTCCCTTCTTTTAGAACACTTCCTTAAAATGCTCAGAAAACTGAACAATCACAAGAGCTTCGCCTTGAACTTCATACAATACACTTGGACGTTAACGTACAAATTGATTGAACTGACTCTACTTTTAAACATTGTTGATAAATAAGTGAACAAATTCTAAATAATTTCAACGTAATTAAACCTGTGAACTTCCACTTTGCCAAACCTACGGCTTATTCAAACCTACTAGTCTGGCTCGGTGTGCAAACAAAAAGAAATTGACTTCCCTCCTGGCATGTAGCAATGCATTAGTATGATTTCTTGCGGGACCACTATCAACTTGCTATCAATAGTAGTTTAAAAATCCATTCAGGAGATCAACCACGGAGTTCCATGCCTTTAAAATTCAAATAAATCTTGATGTGAACTTGCTGTGGGAGAAAGGTGTACACTGTAAAAAATATTCTGAAATTTAAGACCAAAATGTATCTTAAATTTAATAACATTTTCAGTTGTTCTTAAACGTAAGAACAGATTATGATATTTAAGAAGTTTTCTTAATGTTGCAAACCAGGTTATGAAAATTCTGATAAGGGTAATTAAATTTTATAACAAGTTTATTAAATTTAAAAGATTTTCTTAGTTTTAAGAAGTGTTCAAAGTAAGAATAAGTGTGACTTTTCAAAACAATTTTGTTAAAAGTCATGCAGCTTTTGACCACTGGACATAGAATTTTGGTGTTCAATATAGAATTGGATGAACATCATCAAATTAGATAAGCGAAATGTAGCTATGCCAGAGCGAAATGTCAAAAAAAAACGAGTTAACAAACATACGCCGTCCGACCAAGCACGTAGCTACTCTGGGAATGCCCCTGGACGGAGCGCCGCATAAGGTCGGGTGCGAGCGTTCCCGTCACAGGTATGTCCCGACAGCCGCGCGGTCTAAGGCGTCAGGATCCGAACCCACAGGTCCGAGGTTCGAATCCACCCAGGTAAGTTAAGGTAAATAACTATAATGTGTACAAAGTCGGGTTTGAACATCTGTCCGTAGGAACAAGAACTAAATATTTTCCAGTTTTGGTATACCAGTGTACCTGAAACACACAAATAATCCTGGAACAGTATTTGTTGACCACTTAAACCTTTGCCTGGGGCTGTAATTAACTGGCCCTAGGTGTCTCCTACACGACTGACTAGACCTATCTACGTGACACCTTTGATTTTTGAAAACTACCACGTCTCTTATTAACCTCTTGAAGGTTAAGAATACTTAACTTTTAAAATAGAAATGGTCCGCGTATCTAATCCAGCGTTGATCTTCCTCTGCCTGCGTTGATTGGTGATTTCCTGTGATTCTAGCGTTGTCTTGAGTCTTGATGTGTTTAATTATTCTGGTTCTTTATCCAATTCTTTGGTTTAGAACTTTATTCCTCGGCTAGTGCTGTTCTGCTAGCCGTCCTCTCTCTCCGCCTGCTCAGAGTGTTCTGGCAGCGTTCCTCTTTTATTTTCATACTCGGCTGCTCGCCGCTCATGCGCAGTGGGTTACCCCCACTCCTTCCTTTTCCCCTCCTTCCGTGGACGAGTCGCGTCTTGGCGCCAACTCCCTCCAACGGTCAGTCGCCATATTGGTACCGTCAGGATTAAGCCGTTACGTTCGCTCCCGTAGCTTCTCTCGTCTTTTGACCTTCTCTTACCGGTTTTTCGGTTCCCCTTGATCACCATGCCTACCCGGATTTTAGTACAACATTTTGTAGGCTACCAGCTCCAGAATCTCATGAGATATCGCGTAAGTATTGCCTTATTCCTTTCCCCAATCTTAAGCCGGTTCGCGGGTTTCGTGAGGAGGCTCCTTCATTGTGTTCCTTCTTTTTAGATTTGCGTCCAGTGCATCGAAGCAACGGTTCAGAGCCCCCATTGGGATGTTGTGGATCCCTCCTATGTACAATATGATTTGGTGATTGAAAATTTTCTGCTCCGGGATGTCCAATTCTTGGAGTGTGGCTGCTGCCTTTCCCGCTGCTTTGTAAGTTTGTTTGCTCCCTTTCGTGCCCTGTCCCTTGTGTCGCGCCTTTAGCCCAAATTTTATTATTATTATCATTTTTTAGATCATCCTTGAGCGTGGATTGCCTCCTCTCAATGGGGCTGCCCCCATTTTCCACGGGCACCCGGTGCCCCAGGTGCCTCCACCCGACGTCTTTTTTGATGGCTTGTACCTCGAAATCCTCACCCCTGCTGACTTCAATGCAATTTTGGAGGACCTGGACGACGTATTTGGCGACTTTCTGGCTCCCGTTGTCCCTGCCCCGGCTCCCGCCGTCGTAGACCTCGTCTCGGACGATGAGGGCGACGACGTCGTCCCGCGCGGTAAGTGCCGTAACGGTTTTCTGTGTGTTCCCGCTCGCCCTGATCATGTCTGTCGTAGTTTTCGTCCATTATCATTGCGCCCTTGAGGATGGCGAGGATGTTGTTTTGTGCGGGCCTTGTGCCCCTTATGCCGCACCTGATTTTGTGCTGACTGGAGGTTTTTGTTATAAAAGGCTGAAGTTCAGTTTGGACCATTTATATGGTCCTCACAGTGAATACATCTGTGCGCGGTGTTTAGGCTGGCCCCTTGTGCGTTCACTTGTTCCCCGCCTCCTTGTTGTTGATATTTCTGTTGTTTGTTGTCGTTTTCAATGTTTGTTTTTCTCTTGCAGACTGAGATCATGCGACTCTCCGCCGCCCCGATCGAGGATGGCGCTGGTGATTGGTGATCGTGAGGAGTAAGGTTAGTTTCCCTCGTTATGCCTCTAATTTCTGGTTGTTTGCTTTCCAATCTGGTTTTAATTTCTGGTTTTCTTTTCAGGATGTGATATTAGATTTTATTTCATCTTAATTTATTGTTATTATTTGTCTAATTCTTCCTTCCTTTTATGGGTGACTTTGTTTCCATTCTTCGTCCTCAAATGGACTAGTTTTCATTGAATGTCCTCATCTATTGACTGATTTTTTTTTGATTTTTTTTTGTAACGCCCCATTATGGATTGCGGGCTACTACTGTTTCTCAATTGTCTATTCTTTTGTAACGCCCCATTATGGATTTGCGGGCTTATATTGTTCTTGCATTCGTTCTCAATTTATCTATTCTATTGTAACGCCCCATTATGGATTTGCGAGCTTCTACTGTTCTTGCATTTGTTCTCCACTATCTATTCAATTGACTGTTACCGTCCCTCCCTAGGGTAATAAATTTATGTACATGATTTGGTGTTTGGATTGAAACTCCTTCTGTCTTTTTCATTCTTTTTATTGTAAACTTGCATGAACACTTAACTTATTACAGCACTTTGCTTTTGCACAACAACACAATTCATCACAACTTACAGAATTATCTTGTTCGTGCACTTGGGCCAATAAGCTTATTATAGTACTTTGGCTTTGGCACGACAACATGATGCTCACCATTTTTAAGGAACGATTACTTTGGCACTTAAAGTTTAACACCATATTATGGATTTGAACACAGGATAATACTTTACCAGTAGCTTACATGACCAACACTAAGCCTTCTTTTCTGGGCAATTGCTTGCTGTGTGGAATCTTGTGCTTTCCCGAGGATCTACAGGCAATGTTTGAGTTTCGTACTCTGAGACTTTGAGAGTCAGAGATTTGTTCTTATAAATTTCATCCAACCATGCTTGTCTGCCAGTAGGTTGTTCATCAAAGGTAAGTGGCATGAGTTTCCATGGCATATCTAACATCAACCCTCCCCATACAACTTCTTTGTTTGCTTGTTTCTCTTTTAGTCTTTTCTCTAGTTCTTTAATTGCTTCTTTTTCTTTCTGTTCTTCACTCTCCATCTATTCTAACTCCATTTCCACCTCTTCTGTTGCTAGCTCCACATCTATTTTATTTATTTCTGCTTCTAACATCTCGATCTCTGTGTCCATCTCGCTTTCCTTTTCTTCCATCCTTTCCTCTGCTTCTTACTCGGAGTCTGATATCTTCATTTCCTCTGCAAGTCTCTTAGCTACTTGTCGACAAGATTCTAGTCTTGTCCCGTCACGAGATATTTGCGAAAAACCTAGGATGTGCTCATTCGAATCGCCGCTCAAAATTATAGGGCTTAATCGCCCCCACCCCCATCCCTTGTCCCCTCCCGGTCATCTCATAGGCGAGGTCAGCATAGAGTGTTCACTCCTGGTCCCCGAACTAGGGAGGTCGGTACAATGTGTCCCCTCCCGGTAACCTCACTTGCAAGGTCGGTACAATGTGTCCCCTCCCGGTAACCTCACTTGCAAGGTCGGTACAATGTGTCCACTCCCGGTCACCTAACTGGCGAGGTTGGAAGAGTGTGTCCGCTCCCGGTCACCTCACTGGCGAGGTCGGTATACAGTTTGTCCCCTCCCGGTCACCTCACTGGTGAGGTTGGAAGAATGTGTCCCCTCCCGGTCACCTCACTGGCAAAGGCGAGGTAGGTATACAGTTTGTCCCCTCCTGGTCACCTTACTGGCGAGGTGGGAGCAGAGTGTCCCCTCCCGGTCACCTTCTTGGCGAGGTCCGAACATGGTGCCCTTTTTTGGTCAGCATCCTGACAAGCTCGAGGGGGGCTGTCCCCTCCCGGGCACGTCCCCGACATCGTGGTCCGGGCATGTCCCCTCCCGGCCACCTACTCCGCGAGGTCAGCATAGAGTGTCCACTCCCGGGCACGACCCCCTGACAACGTTTTGGACTGGGCTGTCCACTTCCGGTCGCCGTCTTGATTAGCTCGTAAGGACCTGTCCCCTCCCGGTCATCTCCCCGAGCGAGGTCAGCACCGAGTGTCCCCTTCCGGACACCCGGCCGACAACGTGTCGGACTGGCCTGTCCGGTTCCGGTCGCCGCCGCTCCCCCTCCCCTGGTCTGTGCCCTAGCCTCACCTCCAGGCCTCTGCGAGGTGTCTGTAGCCTCGCAGCCGCCCCCCCCCCTCTTTCGAGGCGATTTTAGTCAATTTACTGATTTCCACCTTTACATAATCAAGTTTATACTTGTGTGGAGCATTGAATGAGGTCTATCGTTGTACTTTTCTATTAGCTACAAGCTATCTATTTTGGCTAGAAACTGATTTTTATATACTCAACATCAGTTTTATATATCAATTTAAAGTTAGAAGAACCAAAATTGTGCAAAACTTTAAAAGTGTTATAATCAAAGAAATTTCAACTGTTGCTCTATAGACAAACGAAACTAATTCGTTAAAATGCAGTATGTTGTGTACTTGTTCCGTTTTGACCTTCGTTGTAGCTCAATTCACCTCATATCATATTTTTCTAATCGATTATATGATCAAATCTGATTTGGTGGACGGTCAAAAAACGTCCAAAATCACGACTATAATTGGCTGAGCCCTCTTACTCTATAGCTATAGCTTAAGTTTAATCTGCGAAGCCTTTACAACTCACTCCGAGGGACACCAGGCCGAACCAAGTTGGGATTCGGCAGGGTAGGCAACTGACCAGTATGGACAAAACGCTACCTTATGGCTTTCAATCTAAAGAAAACGCATGTGAGCCATAAAACAACTTTTCATTATGACTTTAAAAGTAAACGTAATTTATGCAGATGACGTATTGGCAAAAATACTCAAATACAAATGACAGAAGTAAGTCGCGAAATGTAATGTTGTTGTGTTGGCAAAACATAAAACTCAGGTGGGATTCGTAAAAAAGTAAGTCGAGCGGGGTAAGAAACGAAATCACGAAGAAAACGAAGGGAGGAGGAATGGGGAGCGAGGGGAAGGGAGCGGAAAGGTGCCAAACGTAAACCATCACATAACCTCATTCCGCATGAGTACAAGTTGACTTAAAGTTAATGAAACTCAACATTGCCAGAAGGACAGTAAAAGTGGAACTCGATTTTTGAATTACTGTTAATGTCAAATTTGTTCTGACTCTAAATAATAAATCTCCTTGAGTTCAAACTCAGATAAAAAGATAATTAACAGGATCCTGTCAAAACCTCCCTTTTCTGTCTTAACGCATTTTGTGTTTAAATTATGTTATGAAACACAACTGCATCTGAAAACTTAAATCTTATATTTATTGATCTATCTCTTAATATAAATAACCCAAATAATTTTAACAGAAGGTAACAAAGCTGACCACAAACATAATAAACTGTATCTTAAAAGATCAATCTGGTTTTGGATCTACTTATCTTGAAATTTTTTACTCCGAATCTATTGTGTGGAGTCTTCAATTTGATCTAAATCTTAATTTTAATCTCTGTGGCCACACAACACTGCGGCATTAAAAGAGCGGATCTGTTGTGTCGGTATTCACAGTGTTAGGG
>NW_026267198.1:1196876-1209533 GCF_000697945.3 Frankliniella occidentalis
AGATCTGTTTGAAAAGGTAATCTCCAAAAAATAAACACGAATTTCATCAATGAGAAAAAATAAAATTGAATACTACATAAATTAATTGCAGGGGAACAAGATATTTATTACAGTTGTAACGTTTCATCCATGAGTAACATAACAAAATTAGCTTTTCTGACCAAACTTTACAAATCAAACTATCAATTCATATTTTTTTATGATCGATATTTTTTTTCTAGAAAATAGTTCTAGTGAAAACAAAATTTTTTCAGCTTAAGTGTGGGAGCTCTAGCTCAGCCTTAAGCTTTGGCTTTACCTAGTAGCCCGGGCATGTTCCTATTCGAACTTTGAACGTCGGGAGGGTTTAGGCCATTATCATTGAGTGCCTGCCCATATTTTGGCGAAGTATTTCGTTTTCAGCACATATACTTCAGGATTAAAGTCCACTGGACAGCAAATATGGCACTTTTTGTGAAATGCACCTTTTACATATGTTTTTTCAAACTAAGGTTTGGCACCCTAATGTGTGTGCAAGCACTGGCAGGATTTGCATGGACTTCTTGGATATCCGTTGGTAAGTTTAACACACTAAAAATTACTTTATTGTAAAACCGGCTATGTTACACTGGCAGTCAGAGACAGAAGTGCTAAGTTATGGGCTGAGTTATGAAATGACATTTTTAAAGAAATATAGTCAAAAACGTTTTGGTGAAAATTTTTATATAGTTAGCTGTGCTTTTAACAAGTGGAGTGCGCGTGACCCACATTGTGTGTCTCCATAACATGGGAATGCCTCCTCTCGCCACACCTGAGGTGTTGGTTTGTTGGATTATACAAATCAGTTTATTAGGTTTGAGTATCTAAATTTGGCTTTTCTTCCATTCAGGGATTCAGGAATCGTTCTAAAGGAATGTGTTGAAGCTGCCAGGTATCTGTTAAAAGATCCAACTCCAAGGAGCCCTTTGAATGTTGATGCAGCAATACTTTTTGAAGACCATGAAGACATGTACTGGGCTACTGCCAAGGCATGGACCAGAATTTTTGCTGATGGTAACATGGAGCAAAGCGGTATGGAGTAGAAGCTTTATCGGCCTGGGGCCCTGCGCTCCTGCAATTCAATGGATTCTTTGAATGAAAATTTAGCAAAATTCTGTGAAAGTGAGGTCACTCATTTTTCTTAAATTGCCATTCACACTTTAATTGGAAATAGCCACGTTCCTTGATTTAATGTACTTATTATCCATTTCAGTTGCTACCTGGAGTTACGCTACTCAATTAGAGTTGGTGCATACATGCCTAGCCAACAAAGAGTACGACAAGCCAGTAAGACATTCTCAATTTTAGGAATTAGTTAGTAAAAATTTGTATTCTAACAGATTTTATTACAAACCTGAACAATGCCGAACGAAAATGGATACACTCTTAAGTTTGCATAAAAATTTCAAAGATGCAAACGGGACAGGGAAACCTCATCCTCTTCAGAACGGTTACAATTTAAACGATGTAAAGCTTTTTGAGGTTCTGTCAGAATTGCTGGACGGAAATGTAACTGCAGAACCAAAAGTTACGTACTCCACTGGCTTCAGGTCGCAGCTCTAGCTGGCGGTGAGTGTTGAGTGTATCAATTTTTCTGACCATCTTTAATGGTATGGACAGTGGATAAATGATTCTTCTTATTCCAGAGCAAACCTTCAAGCAAAAGCAAACCTACTGCATCTTCCCAAAGATCTTTCCGAGTGGGTTCTAGGTAACGGCCCCTTGTCCTTAAAGGCCGTCAAACCAAACACGAAAGGCAGATGCAATCCCAGGAGAAGAAGGCAGACGCAATGATGATGTTAGCCACAGCATTTGCTAAGAAGCTTAATTCAGCAGGGGTAAAAACTAAAAATGGATTAAGGAAGACATCTAATAATGTAATACAGAAAAAACTAAGAATGGAACACGAAGGAAAACTATACATGAAGATGATGAAGATTATGATGAAGTTGATAATGAAGATGATGAGTACGAGGATTTCGTAAATGAAGATTACAATGACAATAACTGAATTGATCTCGACCTTTTCCTTTGATGGCGATGAAGATTACAATGTTTGACTGGATTGATCTCGACCTTTTACTTTCTGTGACCTTTGATATTTATGTAGTTAATTTTGTGATATCAGCGTAAGTTCCCTAGTGTAATTTTGTTATGGCTACATGTGCACTTGTAGTGATTTAAAATTATATCAGAGATTCTTTCTTTTTCTTATTTTCTTATTAGCAAGATGTTAGTAGTACAAATATATATAATTTTATTTTAAAAATTCTTTCTTTTTGCCCTGCCTGTCTAAGACTGTCAATTAAAACAACCAAAGCTGTAGCTAAATTTGCAACACACAATTTCAACAGAATAAGTGGAACACTTTACTTCAATCCTTGAGCAATGAAATCCCTCTTCAACCGTCCATTTTGTTTTGACACATTGATGAGGTGCTGGAGATCAATATCACTTTCAAAATCTTCAAAAAGCACTTCCTAGAAAGATAAAGGCACATCAAGGCCTATACAGCTTTACATAACTTTCATTCATCTATGACTGCTTCAAACACTGACCTCAACTGGATTTCCCTCCAAAATGATAAAATTATGGAGGACAGCACAAGCCGTAATGCTGTCAACTAAGTACTCAAAGCAGTAATTGTGGAATAATTTCAGTCTCCGCCACTTGCCTTTTAAAAGTCCAAAAGACCTCTCTATAGAGGCCCTACTTCTGGATAGATAAGTGCACTTTTTGGATTCTGGTAAGGTTGCCGTTGTCTCTGTATGGTATTATTAGCTGAAAGGAAATTAGAATATTGTATTTGGGAAAGGTGAGAATTGAATGAAGGCAATAAAGGTGATCTGGATATACCTTGTCAGTTAATGTGTATCCTCCATCACCGATAAGGTGATGATCGTATACAACATTAGGATCTCTGGAGATCTGTTGGCCTAGTGGACTCCGTGCAAAAGTTCTCTTATCTCCAACACTTCCAGGTTGCCCAACAGATATGTCACGGAAGAGAAGTCTATGATCACAAAATCCCTGGAGCAGGATGGAATAATTTTTCTTCCTGTCAAAATACCTTTGTGCCTGCTCAATAGGAGCAGTTATGTTCAGGTGGCACCCATCAATGCAGCCGACTACACCAGGATAGCCATACAAATCTTCAAACATTGCAGAAATGTATTCTTGTTCCAGTTCACTTGGCCATTGAATGTACTGTGGGGACATTTCCCTTAGTGCCTCAATGATATACTTGTAATGAAAATGGAAAACACCTTCTGACACCCCAAATTTAACTCCAACAGAGCGAAAAGAGTCAGGGGTTGCCAAAATCAACAGGACCATCAGTAAAGCAAATGTCAAGGCCTTTACGGCTGCGTCTTTTCCACCTTCCATTAGTTTCAAGGTGGTGGCCAATTAATACCAGCAGTATCTGAAAACATGATCAACTTTTGGGAAATTGTACATTAAAAGTTGGGCAAGATCTTCCTTCAAATTTATAACATTATTCTAATTCAATCCGCGACGGATGTATTTTAAATCGTGTCCGAAGACATACCAAATGTACTCAAGGCTATTGCATAAAAAACAACAAGCCCTGTAGATTCAAGTTTCCGCAAGAATCTCCTGTTCTAAAAAGTTATATCTCTTCAGAAGGTGGTGAGATGAAATTTATTCCTGCTCGTAATGATGACAGATTGAACAAGTATTATGAATATCTCATTATGATTTGGCGTGCCAACATGGACATTGCCCCTGTCTTATCAAAAAATGCTCTTGTAAATTATCTTGCCAAGTATGTTGCAAAGAATGAAAACTGCTCCTCAGGATTCAATGATCTAATTGCAGTAATTTTTGGTGAGTCACCATTCACTATTAAAAGTGTTGTGCAACGGTTGTTCATCAAGGCTATTTCTGAAAGGGATTATTCTGCCCAGGAGGTTGGGCGTATTCTCATGCAAAATGAGCTGGTCAGTTGTAGTCGGAATTTTGTTTATGTCTATCTCAATAATGATGTAAAGAGGATTAAAGTGGCAACAAACAACAACAATGCTAAATGTGGTAGGTCTATTGTTCAAAAGTATATGAACAGATCTGAAGATTATGAAAATATTAGTTTATGGTTAATGGCACAATCTTTTGATTTTTCAAAACAACGTAAGCGTACTAACAAAGCTATTGTGTCAGTTGTTCCAAAAATTTCTTATAAATTAAGCAATTTGAACAATGAAAATTATTTTAAACAACAAGTGATTTTACATGTACCCTGGAGAAGTGATCAAGATTTTCCCACTGACGTAATGACATGGCAAGAGATATATGATTTACATAAGAGTGTAATTGAACAACACAAAAATCATCTTGGTCTTGATGGGTTAGTTGCAGCAGTTGAAGATACAGAATGTGATGTAGATGCTGCAGACACTGCTGAATATATTGCATCAAGAGAAGAATGGATGGCTATTTCAGCAATGCGACCCACTCAAGTAACGGAAGAAATCCAACTGGGCAATAGATCAATTGACAATTTCAACTGGCACCAGTTATATGACAAGTACAAGGACTTCTATACCATAAGTGAGTTGCAAACTTTTATTGCCACTTCAAAGGGCAATTTTGAAACATCTGACGATGACATTATCCCTTTTCCGAATGTGCATTTGAATGTTGAGCAAGAGAAGATATTGTCTTTGGTCAAAGACCAAATTGGAGTTATTGTTGACTCTAGCAAAGCTTGTGGTAATGTACCTAAAACAGTTGTTGTACAAGGTTCAGCAGGAACTGGGAAGAGTACCGTAATTCAAGCAATTACAAATACAATTCAATCTACATTAGGTGTGGATTCAGTGCTTGTTCTAGCTCCTACTGGTGTTGCTGCTGTGAACATAAAAGGTTCCACAATTCACTCAAGATTGTTTATTTCATCCATGAAGGAGTTTGCAGATCTGACCAATGAAGCAGCAAGAAAATTTTGCAACAACATGAAAAATGTTAAATTTGTGATAGTAGATGAATACAGCATGGTAGGATGTGGAATGCTCGGGATGATTTACTTAAGACTACGACAAGCCACAGGAAGACCTAATGATTTATTTGGTGGATTAAATGTGTATTTTTTTGGAGACGTTGCTCAGTTGCCTCCAATTTTCTATACACCATTGTATGCTGATAAAGTCCCAAACACACTCATGTGTCAAATAGGGAAAACAGCATGGGATAACACTGTTAAAAATTTCTTGGGAATTCCCGAAGATTCACTTTCTACCACTATAAGAAATTCCCAGAGGACTCCGTTCTTAGTTTTTTGTGTACTAAAACAGATTTTAAAAGGTGAAAGTTTTCATTCGTCTACATATTACGAAGCTAAACTCGACACGTGAAATCTACAAAGTTCTTTGGGAAATCCCAAAGGACTTTGGCAATACTTTTCACGACTGTTCCTCCGTGAAATCCCAGGATTTTTTTTTAACAGTGAACATTTCATGTTGTATAATGCTGAAAGAAGTACATCGCCAGTCAGATCCAACATTTTTTAATTTACTGAAAAATGTGAGTCAAGGCAAAGTAACAACTGATGATTATGAATTACTTCAAAGCAGATTTTTGACAAAAATCAGTTGTGCAGAAGAAAATAAGTTCAAATCTGCCATTCGGTTGTTTCCTAAAAAGGATGAGGTTCAAAACTTAAATTTAGCATGTTTGAGAAAAGCTGTATCGGGAGAAAATAATGATCCAGTCCCCTTGACCACAATTAAATCCAAGAATAATAATGAAGAGGCTAAGAAAGCAACTTCTGACACTGCACATGGTTTATTGAATATGGCAAATTTAGGAATATCTTGCAAAGTTATGCTCCGAGCCAATTTGTGGACAGAAATGGGTTTGGTGAATGGATCAATCAGAACTATTGCTGATATTATTTATGAGCCTGATGCAGATCCCACAAATGATATGCCAGCTGTTTTTATATGTGAATTTGATAATTATACTGGTCCATGTTTAGAGATTGAAGGTACCCAAAAGCGTCTTGTACCAATTCCAATAATAACAAGAACATGGCGTTCCCAAAGTGGTACATCATGTTCTAGGACTATGTTTCCTTTACATCCTGCTTATGCTGTCACCATTCATGAGGCTCAAGGCTTAACTTTATCTATGGTATGTTCCTCATGAAGGTTGTTACAAATTTATTCATAGTATTTTGTATGCATATTGATCAACTTTATCAAAATTGTTGCAGGCTGTCATTAACATTGGAGAGGAAAGAGAACTGTCTCCTGGCATATCCTTCGTGGCATTGTCCAGGGTAAGGAGACTAGAGAGCCTTATTTTAACTCCATTTTCAAAAGAAAGGATTTTTAAAATAAACAAATCAAAAACACTAAATCTCAAAAATGAAGCTTTGGCAAAACTGTTGGTAAAATCCGTTTTACTTAAGTAATTTGCTTATTGGTATGTACAAATGTATTTTTTTTTTATTTAAGTAATTTTGTTTGTGTATTAGCTACTGGAATGAATTCTTTTGGCCATGGTAATCAATTAAAATAGCTTCATTTGCAATGACTTCATTGACCTGTGTAAACAGCAGCACACACAATCCTAAAAGTAAGATGAAACTGTCGCAGGCTTGACGAATAATTGTGTGAAGCAGTGATAGCTCTTTAGGGTATCAAGGCATGTCCTCCTCATGCCATATATACAATTTTATAGTAAAATAATAGAATAATTCAACTCAGATATTGAGTCCAAAAATCCTGTGTGTGTGACACCATCGTCAGTGGTGCTCGGAAAAAGCGGAAAGGAGAGAAAGAAAAGAGGAAAAGGGAAGGGAGTGGGAAAAAGCGTGGGAGAATTGAAGAAATTCGTAAGCTTGTCCATCAGCTTCTCTCTGTTGACGCTAGAAGGCGCTCTTGCCCTTTCCCGCTCTTTTCCGCACTCCCTTTCCTCTTCCTACTTTCTTCTTCTCATTTCCGTTTTTAGCGAGCAGCACTGACGCCGGTGTCAGATTCTTCTCCGTTCGTCGCCGAGTTCAGGTAAGAACAGTACCTTTACTGCCTGCCCTCTCTCCATTTGTCGGCAAGATGTCAATCCAAGCGTTTCTGAACGATTTTCCTGCTCTTCCGCCTCAATTGCTCTTATATCTTAGATTTCAATTAGCTTGTAACTATCTCTCTGTTAAAAAGCTCAAAGTCGGACAAAGTGTTGCTCTTCCGGGTTCTTGATGGACTAGTTGAATGTAGAGAGATTGGTAATATAATTTAATTTAAAGGGATGTTGCAATAAATAATGGGGAGTGCAAATATCTAGAAAGATTGAGCTAATTTATTTAGCTAATGAGCCAAGCGAATACAAAGTACAGAAAAGTACAAAAAGGCTCAATACAGAATGAGTGATTTAAAAGCATAAACGCTTACACTCACAAAAACAAACGCAGATACACTGCAAAACCCTAACACGATACAGGGATGCTACTCAGAGCATAAACGTTGAATGAAAGACACTATACAACAGTGTGGTTCAACGAATTCAATACCAGAACAAACGCTATAACCAGCGTATCAAACAACTATGAATGTGGGCCCACAACAATACACATACAAAAATACAAAATACAAAAATACGAGTACACAGTACAAAATCACAAAATCAGACGGCAGCGCCGAACAGACTCACCCGAGTAGTGTCGAACTTCGGTTTACAACCTTCACTTTCACACATACACACAAGGGCAGTAACACTGCATACACAATGAAAAATAGAGCAGTTATACACTGCAAAAATTGTCTAAAACATTGAACAAGAACGACTGTCACAGAGCTGACAGACGCCCCAGCTGGGCGACCGACGCGGAGGCAGCCGAAGAGGTGGGGCAGCGAGGGGGGGAGGGGGGGGGGGCGCTGCTCAGCTGAGCGCAACATCATGGCGGTGGTTCGCCCGGCGGCACAGCCGCACGGGCAGTCGGCAGGCGAAAAAGGGCCCATTGGCGAATTAGCTTAGCCGCTCATCGCGGCAAGCAAAAATATGGCATAGACAAAAAGCCCTGCGGAAGAACAAAGTATGGCGTCAGAAAACAGACCGGAAGCGTAAACAACGTGGGGCAGGTCGAGAGAAGAAACATACCCGAAGGGCGGGTTGTTGATGCCATTACGGACGACGAGAGAAACGGAGGAAGCAGCAATTGAAAACACAATTGAGAACAATTCGAACCAGAAAACTAGTGAAACAGCGCAACCACGCGCAAACGAACCGAACCGCGACGGACAGAGTCGGGCCGGCCGTACCACTCCTCTCTCGCTCCGTGACTGACGGGCTAGACGTGCCGGCGGACTGGCGTGTTTGCCGCCGCCGCCGCTTGGTGGCGCCACTTGTGCCGCTGTGCCGACTGGACGGCGCGCTGGAGGCGCGCGCGAATTTTTGAAACGGGCGGAGGATGGACAACCCGTTACAAGCTCCATACGAACCCTTGCCCATAACTGTGGTTAATAAGTTGAGGGAGTTGTTTAATTTACATGGCGAAAATAATATCGTTCAGAAACTTATACAATTCTTCAACACTGAGGACTCTATAACAGAGTTTGAGTACATCAGTAAAATTTTGTATGAGGGCATGGGAAGGACTTGCATAGAGACCCGAAGGAGCTGACATTGTAAGCACCGCGACAGGCAAGACTGTGATGCTCTGATTGACTTGTCGCGAAGGATGTTGGATGCTGCTGTCGAATATGTCGAAAAGGCGTTAGATAACGAAGCTATTTTTATTAAATGGCCGTTGCCGGAGGAGGAGGAAGAGGGTCTGTCATTGGATCAACAGCATCAATTGCAGAAGTGCATATGTTTGAGAAATGTTCTATGTTAACATGTTGAGAGCACATGGTGACCATTCTTTGCTGGATATTTCTATCTTTTGATATTGCCCTGGGATTCAAGGTGGTAATTTATTGCATGATGTCATCTTGTGTTTTTCTATTTGTTTCTTGACTGATGTGTGGAATGAGGGTGAGCATGGGGAAGTCACATGTAAAAGCATAGTGATTTCTGCTTTCTTCTTCCTCGCATTCTTCTGTATTTCAGCTTTATCGGAATGCTTTATTACTATTACACCGTCAAGTATACCATATATGTCCCAAAACATTTCTTGCTCACCCTCCTTCCATACACCAGTAAAGAAACAAACAGAAAAACACAAGATGACATCAATGCACTAAATTACCACCTTGAATCCCAGGGCAATATCAAAAGATGGAAATATCCAGCAAAGAATGGTCACCATGTGCTCTCAACATGTGAACATAGAACATTTCTCAAACACATACACTAAACAATAAATCAGAATTCAACTTATAACATAAATGTTTTAAAAACAAATGGGCTGCTAAATGTTTTTACTTTCTATGCAATGCTGAAGTTGATCATTGTTGGTATTTCAGGTGCTTGAATTGTGCTTTAATCTTGTGTTCGGTGTCTTGTTTTTGGCTGGTCAACATGGAAGGTGTGTCTACCTTTTTGACATTTATTTTCTACTCGTTCTTTACCACACACCCTGTCCTAGTTGGTGATAGAACGAGTATTGTTCTTGGTGCAAGGTAATGCTTAACAAGATTGCACTTTACATTTTTCAGGCATTACTCCTGAGCTTTTTGCTAAACCAAACAACCTGACATTGAGGCACGCAAATTCTCTTGAGAGGGGAAATGTCTTCCAAGTAAAAGCGTTCTTTCGGCTGAAGAGTAATTACCCAGACAAGAGAACTAACAAAGACATTTATAAAACTGCTGTCACGTTCGAAGAATATACAATGCAGTGTTATATCTACTTGCCTACTAGTTTTGAAAATAAACCCGACAGCTACTTCTTAGAAATGAATCAAAAAATTCATGATGGGAAGAACATTCGGTTTGTCTTCTATGGAATTGTGTCAAGTGGGAATGTTATTGAAATTTTGGAAAATGGGGAAGGTTTGTATTTATTTTCATTTATCTTTTTTTAAAAAAATTGTTTTTGGAATTGGTATTAATCCTTCTCTTTTTTTTTCTTCCAGAAGTGAATGAAGTCAAATTAAATGGTATTCGAAAAATTGAGGCTATGGGGTCTTAATCCCAATAATCTTCTGTATAAAGCTTCAGCATCAAGATGTAGCAGAGCTACTTGTTTTTGTTTTTTTTCAATTTGATGTGAGATAGTCTTGAGACTAATTTTTATTTTGTATTTGCATGGGTAGGAACTTTTTGCGTTATGGGGAAAAAAAAACACAGAACTGTCTGAGCAGTTATTTATGGTGCTCCTACAATGTCTTCACTTTGGCATACAGTTACTCACATGTAAGACGCTTTTGAGTCCTGTTAACAGTCCTCACTGTTGGTATTGTGGATTCATTTTACTGGTTTGTTTAAAACGGACGGTGCTTCTGTGCTCATCCAGGCTTTCCATTTTAAATAAACAAGTAAACTGAATCCACTATACCAACAGAGGGTCCTGTTAACATGAAATCTTAATAGTGTCTTGTATTCGAGTAACAACTGTAAGCCATGTGAAGACATTGTTAGAGCACCGTAAACTGCTCAGACAGTTCTGTGGTTTTTTTCACAAAAAGTTCCAACCTCTGTATTTGTTATTTGCAAATAAATTGCGAATAAAACTGTATTCTATGTTCTAAATTTGGTTAGTGACCAATCACTGTTCATCAATGAGGTCACTTGTATGTAAAAAGGTTTAGCTTTTCAAATAAGATGTAGCAGGGCTACTATTTTTTTTTTTCAATTTGATGTGAGATAGTCTAAGACTAATTTTTATTTTGTATTTGTTATTTGCAAATAAATTGCTAATAAAACTGTATTCTATGTGCTAATTTTTGGTGAGTGACCAATAACTGTTCATAGTCGGAATTGAGTGTATTTCGTTGACATAAAGTCGACTAAAGTGGCAAATAACAGCAATGCTGATTTTTTGTTTGTTTTGATACTGTATTTAAACTTTCTTCTAATCTCCTTTCCTTTCTTTTATTTTGCTGTAGTCATTTTAACACTATTTTATTTACACCAATTATTCCCTGTTTTATTATTGTAAATGAATAAACCATAAATAAACAGGTTGTCTAATTTAAATTGAATAGAAATCAAACTGTCTATTTTCCGAATTAGAACAGGAAGAATATCGTCTGCTTCCAGACTATCACAGAGCCTCGACCAATCAGAGCACCTTTCTCCAGGTCCTCTGATCGGCCGAGGCCAGTGATGGTCCGGGAGCAGATGAAATTCCACCTGTTCTTATTCGGAAAATTGCTCATTGCTGGTAGCCATCTAGACGCAGTGGGTAGTTGGAAAAGTGAAACGAATAAGTGGGTTATAAGACAGAGTCGGCGAGAAGCCGATGGAATTTCAGATTCCAGATGGGTTAGTGTGGTAGTAGTGGAGTGTCTAACATACACCGAAAGAGGGAAGCCCCCTTCTTTTGTTTGTTTCTCTGGCTCCATTGATAGGTTCCTCTTCAGTCCATTTCTTTGTTCTCGAGATTCTTGGCGCTCACTTGGCGCGCGCGGTACTGAGTCTCAGTTGGTTTCAGGTGCCTTTTCTGCCTGGTGATTTTGTGATCTCCCGAAAATGAATAATATTCCTGCTTTGGTAAGTATTGAGGGAAAGGGATAGGTTCCTTCTTTCATTCCACATGTTGTAATGCATCATACCTTTGATATTTCTGATGCAAATGAGGAATTGTTCGGTGGGTTAAGCTTCTGCCCCTTAGTTATAAAAATCATGATTAGGCTTCCATGTGATTGCTTATGATCTGATTTTTTCTAATCACAATCATCACGTTTCTCTTCATTTCTTTATTTTTCTTAAATATATGATTGATATACTAATGACTGCATTTTATCTAAATTGCAATGCAGAAGACATAAGAGCTATGAAATTTCAATTAATTTTGACAATTTCTTACAAATATCTCATTGGTTATTTCACAATTAATGCTGGAGTTCAATAATCAGCATACTTTTTCTTTGCAGCCCTTCTTTCGTGTGGATACCCCGCCACCGGGTCCAATCAGCAAGGAGGATGAGATCTTTGTCAAGGTGCTGGCACAAACCGTCAGTGGTGTTTTGATGGAGGTAAGTTTATAAGTTTAAAATAATGAAAATTAGGGTAAAGATGTTGCATATGAGGGAACAACAAATTGAGTAAAGGGTATGCACCATTTGACAGAAACAGTTCTAAATAATTAATTTACAACTCAGATTTTCCTTCTATTTTCAAAAAACCATTACATGCAACCAGGACCAGGGCATAGAATCTTTGCAGAAGGCAAGCACTTACAGTTCAAATCTGAAATCTATCAGCAAATTACCTTGAATCAATGTAGTCTTAATACCGTAGCTATATTCTTCGAGGAGTAAGTTGCTAATTTTACTTTTCTCTTTTAGGTTCAAAGTGAAATTCATAAGAAGATGTCCGACGTACTTATTTTTTAGTATTCTGTAAACTATATATCTTTAAGAACCGTTGTAATTTGTTTGAGATTATTGTTTGTTCTGATGAGAGTGCTTCAAGCATTAGAACACCTGATAAAGCTTATCTAATGTAATTAGATATTTGATATGAATATTAGTTGATGGGAGTTTAATATTCTTATTTGTCTTCACTAAGGGGGTAAATT
>NW_026267198.1:1210858-1213289 GCF_000697945.3 Frankliniella occidentalis
TAAGGGATGTTTGCAAAAATAATTTCTTTTATTCCAGTTTGATAAATCAATGAAGACCCTGTCCAAAAATTTTGAGGCTCTGAAGGGTGACATAGCTAAGCAAACCTCAGATATGAAGAAGGTGTTTTATTTTCTTTAATCCAATGTCAAAAGTACTTCCTTCCACAATTTTCTCTAAGGTGTTATTTAATTTTCTTTTAGGCCCGTAAAGCCTACACTAAAGGCATGGAAGATGCAATCCCTAAGGAGGAGATGAAGAATGAGCTGGAGAAGGTTTGTTTAAACTTGTATTCCCTCATGTTTTAATTGATACTAAAGTCTACTAAGCTGATATATTTTTTACCAGGTCCAAGGAAACTTAGTGTCACAGCTCAAACCTACCTTCTAGTGACAAAATTTTGGAGGAGCCCCGTAGAGAGCGTTCCGAATTTTTAAACATAGCTAGAGAAGAGATGGGAGCGATGAGACGAAGTTTATTTGAGAAATTCCAGGGGGAGTTGGAGAAGGTTGGTATGGGACATAAAGTCCATTGATGTATTGCTAAGATAGAGCAGACAATAGAACCTCTGTTAAATGACCTATTCAAGACTAAGTTTATGAATGAATTGCCGAAGGTTAAAGAAGGATTTTTAAATGTAGGCAATGAAAAGATGGAACCCTAACACTAACTTTTCATGAGACGTTAAGGATAGAGTCAGAGAGGGTTCATGTGTTACTTGTAGTCCATTGGTGTTTCAATTCATGCTAATGTTTAACAAAATGATATAATTTTTTCAGGTGGAAGGAAGTTTTATGTCACAGTTGAGTAACCAATCTACTAGTGACAAAATTTTGGAGGAGCTCCATGGAGAGCGTTCCGAATTCTTAAACATAGCCAGAGAATGGATGGGAGCGATGAGCCGAAGTTTATTTGAGAAATTCCAGGGGGAGTTGGAGAAGGTTGGTATGGGACATAAGGTCCATTGATTTTCCATTTTCCCCTTAAGTAACCACTGTCCATTGTGTTTATTTCTAGGTCCTAGAAGATATTCGTTCAAGGATTCGAGATAAGATTCGCCCTGGATTTCTGGAAGACTCCGATAATTCGGTATTGTAGAGTTTTTGTAGTGTGTGCTTTTGCTTACAATGTAGCAAAGTCATGGGTTTTCTGAAAGTTATAAGTTGCCCATTGTTTTCAGAGTGAGCCGGATGAAGGTTCTGGAGACGTTCAGGAAATTCATTCTAAACGTGCAGCATCAGGAGGTATTGGGGATCTTGAGGTGAGTGGCTTTTTGCAATAAGCCTTGTTTCGACAAAATAATATCATGTTTTAATATTCAACATTATTCCCACAGAAGAATCTGTTTGGAAAAGTTTTTGATTTTGGTAGTTCGTCTAAGCCTACTAATGAGAAGAAGGTACAATATGTCTTTTAAGGTCTTGCATGTTTCAAATTTTACAAAAGATTTGATTTTTCATTTTTGCCCGTTTTTCACAGACTTTGTCCTTACCCAAGAAAGAAAACCAGAAGCTGGCATCAAAATCGTCAGTAGTAGGATCACCGCCAGCAAAAAGATCAAGGAGGGCCGCACAAGGAGGACCAAAGACAGAAGGTGAGTTTAGGATTTTTTGTTGGTGCTATAAAGTAGTTCATTGGGATTGGCAGAGAGGAATTAACCTTTTTATGCCATTTTAAGAGCTTGACTTGCTCACTTGTGGTAATCTCTGTAAACCGCTTAACTAAGAAGTATTTATGATCAAATTTTGAATACATTGTACACGAAAATTGCTTAAAGAGAAATATTAATATAGGGATCTAAACTGACGTTTACTTTTTGCATGATGTTTCAGTCAAGGGGAATGGGGCAGAGAATAAGAAGAAATAGTGGCTAGCAGTTCACTTATTTTCCTTTGATTGTTTATTTTCTCACCGAATAAAGTAATATGAACCATTTGCATGTTTCTCATTCTCTTCATGGCCCCTTACTAGAATTCCTTAAGCTAATTCCACTGTGATAATTTACTACAGTAATATCAATTTATTAATAAAAGAGGGTGTGGTTCGACCCAATGTGTGGTTTAAGTATTACCCCCTTTACAATCTTATGACATGAAGCCTTTCTTTACAATTTAATAGACCATTTTGTCTTTTTCACGTTGTTTTCGCCAAGAAATGCCCCATAGCGCCGAAACGGTACAAGATAGAGCAAAACGGACGAAATTTTCACCCAAAGAACTTTACTTTCACGAGTTACCACTTTGGACCCCATCAAAAAAAACTTGAAAAAAAAATAATTTGCAACCTGTGGTTTTTTATTTTTTTTAAAGTCAATTTTTGAGCGAGAATGCTCATCTTCGAACTCGATCTGTCTTTTTGTGATACAAAACGACCCTGAAATTCCCAGGTCGCTCTCTCAATTCTTTCTCGAGTTATCGTGCGGACAGACAGACA
>NW_026267198.1:1220309-1221602 GCF_000697945.3 Frankliniella occidentalis
GAGGTTAAAAAATTAAAAGTGTAATACAAGATTTGGATTCTTTTTTCAAAATAAAAAAGGAAATGTACTATGCTCAAAGCCGATCAGAGTTGAAATAGCAGAGTTATTGGTCCCCAAACTGACAAAAGTGCCAAAAAACGACCAAAGTGTCAATTTGGTGGGGAATATCTCTGCCATTTCGATTCCGATCGTCTTGGAGCACAAAACATTTTCGTTTTCTTTTGTCAAGATGACCACGATACAATAGTTACCTTTTCGCATTTCTCCCGAACTGACACTCAGGCATTCAAGTCTATCGGTTTCCATTACGAATCAGAATGTCCCCAGATTCAGATGGACGGTTTGCCTATCCTGAGGTCGGTAAGGGCGCCGCAAGCAGCTTGCCGACCGTGAGGTCAGTTAACACTTGGGGGCAGGGAGAGGTGCGTCCTGTCGAGGGGACACGGTGGGACACGTCGCTGCAGCAGGCGGCGAGCGAGTAACGCGGAGTGCGGAGGGGCCTGTTCAAGAGGAGGTCAGCATGCGCGCCTGCGATCTGTAGCGTAGGCAAGCCCGCACACCACGCACGAGCCACGCGGTTGCCTACCCACAGGCAGACTCATTCGTCCGGTCGACCACCGCGCGCCTGCTAAGTATGGCATGGACCTACGCGTAGCGCAAGTGTGTGTGTGTGTGTGTGTGTGTGTGTGTGTGTGCAGGCGCCCGCCTGCGCGCGCCTTGTGGCTCGGTTACTTTTGGTGTAGTTTAGCTCATATATTACGTTGTCATGCTTCAGCGTTTGACGGTGACTTTTTCTTGCTCTCAGGCACCCTTTTGTAGCTGCAGAGCAATTTTTTTTTTTAGAGGCATTATTTATTTGTGCACCCGATTTTTTGAAATTTTTGGTTAGAGGCAATTTTGTTAGAGGCACTTTTCACCTTGGGAATCATATATCTTGGTTAGAGGCAATATCGTTGGAGGCATTATTAAAAGTGACACTGAAATCGAAAAATCGGGTTGGAGGCAATATTGTTAGAGGCAGTGAGCCACCCCCGTTCCATCTGCAGAGTGCAGATTACACAATGTTCTACCTGCAAAACTGGGTTAAGCGCAGCCCTTTACCTTTGTGTGGTTTGCAAGTAACTGGAAGACATTAAGGCCAATCTGAGCACACGGCAAGAATCGTAAAGGTCCAATGTTTAATCATTGACTGCCAAAACTGAAGTAGAACGAGCGGTTACGGAGTAATAAGCATTTCTTTGGAGGTGTCCCGAAACCCGCGTTTTGCAGATAGAACATTGTGTAATCCGCACT
>NW_026267198.1:1221652-1231713 GCF_000697945.3 Frankliniella occidentalis
TGATAAAAATACATTTTGCGACCTGAAGTTTTTGATTTTTTAAACAGCCAATTTTTGAGCTAGAATGCTCATCTTCGAACTCGATCTGTCTTTTTATGATAGAAAACGACCCTGAAAATCCCAGGTCGCTATCTCAATTCTTTCTCGAGTTATCGTGCGGACAGACATACAGACAAACAAACAAACAAACAAACAAACAAACAAACAGAATGAAACTTTTCCGGTCAGTGGAGTTATGGGCTTCGCTAATCGCTCAGCCAAAAAATTCTTATGTACAGGACGTTCTTTTAGGACAAAAACCGAGTTACAAACTGTTCGTCATTTTAGGAATGTATTCGTTGCTTTAAAATAACTAGCTATATGTACGCCAGACCACGTCTCGCGTAACAGGCTTCGCGATATCTCACGAAACACTGTTACGCTGCGACGCGCCTGGCGCACATATAGCTAGGCCTGCGGCGCTGACACCCGAGACGGGGTAATAGGAGTGTGTATACAATTTTTCGAAATGAAGTCTTTTAAATGATTTAATCGACCATTTGATCATTTTCGGCTCATTTTGGTCAAGAAATACCCCCTAGCACCTAAACGGTACAAGATAGAGCCAATCGGACGAAATTTTTGCCTGAAGGGCTCTACTTTGACAAGTTACCCCTTAGGAACTCATAAAAAAATATGTTGATAAAGATTCATTTTGCGACCTGTAGTTTTTGATTTTTTTAAAAAGCCAATTTTTGAGCTAGAATGCTCATCTTCGAACTCGATCTGTCTTTTTTTGGTACAAAACGACCCCTAAATTCCCAGATCGCTATCTCAATCTATTCTCGAGTTATCGTGCGGACAGACAAACACACAAACAAACAAACAAACCCACAAACAGAATGAAACTTTTTCGGTCAGTGGAGTAATGGGCTTCGCTAATCGCTCAGCCAACAAGGTAGATGTACGCCAGACCACGTCTCGCGTAACAGGCTTCGCGATACCTCACGAAACACTGTTACGCAGCGACGCGCCTGGCATACATCTACCTTGGCCTGCGGCGCTGACACCCGAGTCAGGTAGTGCAAAAATGTGCACAAAGATACTGGCCTCCGGCCCGTCAACGCCCGTCAGTTCGACTAATCATGCATGGTTGTACATTTTTTCGCTTATTTTCGCCAAAAACACCCTCTAGTGCCTCAACGGTTTGAGCTAGAGCAAAACGGACGAAATTTTCGCCCAAAGACCTCTACTTTAATGAGTTACCCCTTAGGAGACCATAAAAAAAATATTTTCAAAAAACGTCATTTTTTGGACCCGTTGTTTTTGATTTTTTAAAAATCCAATTTTTGAGCTAGAATGCTCATCTTCGAACTCGACTTGTCTTTTGAAGGTACAAAACGACCCTGAAAATCCCAGGTCGCTCGCTCAATTCGTTCTCGAGTTATCGTGCGGACAGACACACACACAGACAGACAGACGGACAGACAGACAGACAGAAAAAGTTTTTTCCGACCAGACGGAGTAATAGGCTTCGCTTATCACTCAGCCAATGAAGAAGTTTGTGTTGAAAAATTAACAGGACATTTTTCGTCAAATTACGAAAAAACTTCCAACAGTGTACGCAAGTTGAATTACATATATTGATTTATTTGCGTGGCAGCTCAAACGTATTACATATAATTATTTGAATGCTGTACTTGCGTTGACTAAACTCTTGTTTCCTCTTAATGCATATAGTTCTGTGTTACTTTTAACAGCACTGGATGTTCTGACGAGGATTGCAATAGCCGTGGAGCGCATTGCTGATCAAGGAGCTGCATCTGGTTTAGCAAATGTCGGGCCAGCTGCCAACGTCATGCCAGCTTCCAACGTCATCGAACCTTCCAATGTCATGCCAGCTGTCAACGTCATCCAAGCTTCCAACGTCATGCCAGCTGCCAGCTTCATCCAAGCTGCCAACGTCAAGCAAGATGTGGGAACCCCAGGCCCAAGCAACTACGGTGTCCTAGAGATGAGTGAAGATAGTGATGGTAAGTGTGTAATATAATCTTATCTTTTCTAGACTTCTGATATTGTGAATCAGTAACTTCACACCATTGTCAACTTGTGGAACTTCATAGCATTCCCATTTACAAGTGACACGTGCATGTTTTGTGTATCAGTAAAAAGTTGGATAGTTACTCGAACTATTTTTCCTCGCAGATGAGATTGAAGCTGGTAAGCGGTGCGGGGTCTGCAAGGGCCCTTGTGCAACAGCTAATGCCCTAGACTGTGGGCACTACCCATTTTGTGGACCATGTGTGGATTCAATGACTGCTAAGGCAAAATTCCATACTGCACAAGTTCAAGTGTCCATATTGTATGAAAATTGTTAAAGACATTTTAGAGTTGAACCTCTCTTCGTTTTTCTATCATAACTTGTGGAACTTTTTAAAGTATTATTTTAGAGCTTGAACTACAGTCTTCCATTTAATCTCTTTTTAGTAATTTATTGCACTCAATATATCTCCTCTTAAGCAGTTTCAATTCCATTGCACTGAATATCACTTAATCTTGAACAAATGTTTTGTAGGACTAATTTAACTAGTTGGTAGGAGTGGACAAAAAATAAGAAAGAAAAATCTTAAAGAAACATGGGAAGGGCGGATTTGCAACTTATTCGTAGTACACATTAAGTCACATGCCAAAATACACAGAACTCCTTGATCAGCAAAAACTATTGCTCTAAACAAACAAAGGAATCAAAACAAAAACTATTTATTCTGTATTCTCTAATTGTGCATTCTCTCTTCACTTTGATTTGACCTATGGTGCCAACATTAAGTATAAGCATTACAAATAGCATCGGTAACAACAATTGTATTGCTTCTATAAGTCTAGATCATAATACAGGCATCCTCATATGAACATGAATATGGATGATAACATATAGTAACTACTTATGAGAAGCATCGCAATTAAGCCTCCTCCACTGCCCTGTCATAGGCGTTTGCAAATGTGTACGCTGCTGCCCGCAGGTATCTTAGGATAGCAGCATCTCTCAGTTGGGGACCAGCTTGCCTGAGGTCATTGGCAAGACGGCGGAGGCGTCGGTCATTGGCTATTGATGCAGCCTTCCTTCGGCGTCCAACAACCTCACCGTTTTCTAGTGCATTAGCATCAATCCAGGCTGCATCCTCAATCGAGGCAATGCCACCTGTAATTCCAATGAAAAGTATAACACTAATTAGGGCAATAAAAAATCACCATATAGAATGAAGAGAACGACAACGCTTTGCCAAAGCAAAAAATCTGTTCAAACTCTTTTGAAAATGGGATTTGTCCGATCAGATTGCATGTTTAATAAATTTTTGAGGTATCCTGCATCAATAACTTACCAATGAAGTCATAAATATTGGGGTGGGGGACCACCATGTATTTCTTGAGCTGCCTGTGATGGCTTTTACAGGTATTATTGGTACGATACCGGGAGCCATACACAGACATGAGCCTATTTTTGTGCTCATTGTTGATCCAGTTTATTAGGATGTAGTCAAAGAATGGTCTCAGGATACCATATATTCTGCGACCTTCATTTCTGGCTTCATTCATGATGATCAGAAATCCTCTTCTAAAATATCTGCGGGGCAGCAGAGGAATGTCACAGCAGAGCCTTACCAAACTGCGCACAGGTCCATCCCTCCTGAGATGTACAGTCATGTGAAGTTGCTCTTTGGCATACCTGATGAAGGCCTGTAAATTATAAACCAATATTTTAATATTATGTTTAAAGGCACACTGAAAATTATCATCTCCTATTTTTAGGAGATTTTTAAATTAAGTGTTTAGAGGTAACCATTATCTCACATAAGAGAGTTTTTATATGCATAAAATGATAATATTAAGTTACATGGTCAACATATTGATAGCATTAATCATGACACATAAAATTTACAAGAGTGTAAGAAACATGGAATGAAAAAGCTTATAACAAATTAATTTTAAGCACTGCTAACAGCTCCTTTATCTTCCACAGGACTTTACTAGATGTCCTTCTCTGGTGGAATTTAAAAGATTCATATGCACCCAAGGTGTACAGCTTCAATAACACAAACCATTTATTTTTGAAATTGACAAATTCCAATGTTATTTTTCTTCTCTCTTATCTCTTGTATTACAGTGCCCCTTAACAAGAGCTCCACTGCTCCATCATAATAATCCAACTATAAAGTTGCTAAATCTTGCAAATCTGATAATTGTCTAGATAAAAACTTGCTTGGCATTTCTAGAAAATATTAATTTTACAATATACAATAGGAGTATTATCATCCCAGACTCGACAATAATCTTTTGCATTACAAAGAGTAACAAAAGCAGACAACTTAAAAGCTCCATAGACTTTTCTCATAGATGATTTAAGGAGGTAAACCACTTTGTTATTTTGTCTTATTGTGCAGGAAATTAAACTTACACGAACAACATGGAAGAAGCAGCCTTGAAGTTCTGCATTCGGGAAGTTGTCCTCCCAAGCATTCTGGGCAGCAGGTTCAAAGTCAGTTACTATTTTCCTTACATTTGGTGCACCATTCAAAAGTGCATGCAGAGCTTGCAACACAGCATCATATGCACTCTCAGTCCGTCTTGTCATTATGACAGTTGCAATAGGTATAATATGGTGGTTCCAGTTACCTACCACAGTGTAGACCTACACAAGAAAAGAAACAAAAAATAGTATTGAAAAAAGGACAACATTTGAATTTGAAAGGACACTACTAAAAACAATAATTCGGAAATTTAAGAGGAATTCAGGCTAAAGATAAAGTTGTGAATTTTGTAAAATTTAGTCACAGCAAAAATTTTGAGTTAAGTTCAGTAGAAGAACTTACATCCAGGACGAAGCATGCTTCCAAATATTATTTCCTTTTTAACGTATGACAGGTTTTGTCCATTATGAAACTCATACCAAAAGAACAAATTCTATACCTAAAGGAAGATCTGAGATATACACTATATCTAATAATGTAAGCGATCACAACACGCTACTCTGGTCCTTCAAAATTAAAAACTTCATAATACCAACTGATCTACCAACCACAACTGAAAAAATTAAAGTTAGTAAGTTAATTGAAAAGTATTCAGAATATATCAATGTGGACCTACAAGAGTTTGGTACAACAGAGGATATCTCAAAATGTTTCCACTCGTCATTCACTCGCGCTCTAACTGAAGCAACTAAGATTAAAACTGTCGCAAACAAAAAGAAGAAACTGAACCCATGGACAAATGATGAGCTGATGAATCTCTCAAAAACTAAGCAAAAAATTTGTAAGAAAATCAAACTTGATCCGACAAGTGAATACTACAAATCCCTACATCATAATATAAGCAGCCAAATAAATGCCTTAAGAAGAAAACTAAAAACAAACTACTATGATAATGAAATGGAGGGTCTTATAAAAAAGAAGAGACCTATTTGGACTGTACTTAAAGAACTAGCCGGCATTAAGTCACAAAAAGGAAACAAAATTGAGACAATCGAGTTTGAAGATGTCACTTATGATAACCAGTCCCATATTGCTGAAGCACTAAATAAATTTGATATCAATGTTGGACCTAATCTATCAAAGCAGCTACAACCAGGTATGGGCAACTGTCTAGATGCAGTAACCTGCATCTCAGATGACCTTATTCTAAAAGAAGTTACAGAAGAGGAAATATTAAATACCATCAACAGCCTCACAAATAAGACTTCTAGCCCCAATGGGATAAATAACAAATTCTTAAAACAAACAAGTCTTAGTGTGGCCCCAGCACTCACAAAACTTATAAACTCCTCTTTCCAAGAAGGAATATTTCCCCAAGAAGCAAAATTAACTGAGGTCAAACCAATCTTTAAGTCTGGACTCTCAACCGAACCGGGAAACTACAGGCCTATTTCTATCCTATCTGCCCCATCCAGGATATCGGAAAAGTCAATGTACAAGAGACTCTTGGATCACTTGAATACGACTAATTTCTTCGCAAATTCACAATATGGTTTTAGAAAGAATAAAGATGCCCAAGGGGCAATCTTTGATCTTGTTGTCAATATCCAGCATAGTCTAGATACAAATAAGAAAAGCATTGCCATATTCATTGATCTCAAGAAGGCTTTCGATACGGTAGATCATCAAATACTCCTAAAAAAATTAGAAAAGGCTGGAGTTAGGGGCCGAGCAAATGATTGGTTTGCCTCCTACCTCAATGGTAGAGGTCAATATGTGAGGCTGGAAACAACTTGCAGTAATACTCTAACAATCCTATGTGGAGTTCCACAGGGCTCCATCCTAGGACCCCTGTTGTTTCTTATATATACAAATGACATAGTTAACCTTCCACTGCTTGGTAAACTTACTTTATTTGCTGATGACACAGTCTTATTATATGAAGGAACTGACTACAACAGCATTCAAGAAGCAGCCATACAAGATCTACAAACTCTATATAACTGGTTCTGTCTGAACAAACTCTCCTTCAATATAAAAAAAAACTAACTATATGATTTTTCATAAGATGTCAGAGGAACCAAAGGATCTGCTTATGCTGTTGGAAGGACAAGCACTACAGCGAACTGAAACGTTTAAATATCTTGGACTGATTCTTGATGAAACACTCAGCTGGAGTGACCATATAAACAACCTCCTGCCCAAACTTAGAGCAGTGAGTAGGCTAATCTTTCGCCTTAAAAAAGTCCTCAGTTTCGACAACTTAAAGAGCCTGTACTATGCTTATTTTCATTCACATTTAATATATATGTGCAATATATGGGGCCTGACTAATCAAATTACAGTATCAAAAATAAGAGTGCTGCAAAATGGTGTCATTAAGACTATGCTCGGGGTTGATAGAATGTATCCAACAACTCAACTTTATAAAATCACCAACATCATGCCCTTGGATACTCTCATAAAAATAAGACTGGTCACCATCATCATACACCACCTCCTCAACTTCAAAACTATCTCCACCCCTCTCTCCACCATTAGATCCATTCACAATAAAAATACCCGCTCTCTCAATCTCCTCTCACTCCCCCCAGTAACATCAGTTAAATATGGAAACCACAGCATTCACTATCAAGCTCTGAACATCTACAATATCCTTCCAATCCATATCAAGCAACTCAACAGAAGAAATATAATCAAAAAGCAACTAAAAGCTCACTTCTTGGACCTGTTCTGCAGAGATCTCCTACCAGTCTACTTTGACTCTAGTCACAATGTTTTTTCAAATTAATTTATCTTTGTTAAATCTTCAAATTAATTTATTTTTGTTAAATCTTCATTATATTTTTATCCGTGTTATTGTTTAAATACTTGTTGCCGTGCATCGCTCACCGCACCCAACTAACAATTGTATAGTCCACAACAGGACCAGTCCCTTTGGACAATCTCTTTTCAATAGATAAATAAATAAAAAATACCTATATATTATTGTTTTCAGTGATAATATGCATATCCTCCACAAAAATTACCTGTGAAGCACGTGTCAAATCTGGAATAGCTGGAAGAACTTGAAACGTTCCATCACCAAAAAAATAATCCATGTTTCTTGCAGCAAAATTGATCATTCTTCTGGATGCAAATATGACACAGTGAGAACCGTCAGCAGCATTCACTGAAGCAGCATAAAAGTTGTCCCTTCCATCCTTTGTCATGGTAATAATTCTGTTTTGCGGTCTAAGAATTTCAGATAACTCCTGCAATGATTGTGGTGGCTCGGGATAAATAGAACGCCTTGCCCTCTGCATTCAATGCAATGCAGGGCGCATTCGAGCAAGGGACACTCTTTGCTTTACAGCCATATTATATCTGCAATAAGACATTGAGGATATTTCAAACGTAAAGGAGACACTTACAAAATTTCAATCGTAACACATGTCTTCCAACTTACGGTTATCTTTCCTGATTAATGATAGTTCTGAAAGATACATATTCTGCTGTCCTGCACCTGGCTAAAATTTTTCCTCGGAGCTCCCTTTCTGCAGGCTCATGAACATCAGGATTATGATTGTGAGTATTAGCTTTGCTAATGAAACCGTCCCTTTCGTTGAAAATAGCCCGTCCATGGCATAATCTGCCCTCATATTTTGCACATTTTAGGTAAACACTCGTATCGGTTACACGATTCTTCTGATAGACATACCCGTCATTTTTGTGATACACAAATGTACCAGGTTGAGTACCTGGTATTTTAACAGGCAAGCGGGGCATTGCCATGGCTAAGCCGCCTAACAACCTGGTTCAGGGACAAAAACTTAAGACTGGTTGGTACATATTACCGCGCAAAACGGCAAAGCAACTGACAAATGAAGGAGCAAGGGGTAGGGGTAACAGGGAGGGGAGGGAGAATGCAAGGGAGGGGATTCGGGGTCCCGCAGCGTTAACGACTGCGTATGCATCCGATTTTGGAGAAAGTGCACAGCATATAAAACTGTGTGAAGTAAAATAGAGAAATGAACTAAATATTTTGAATAGCCTATGCTTAAGTTTACTGTATAACATCAAGTGATATATATATATAAACTTCAGCACACATACCACCCTAATACCAATCTTTAACAGATGTTCTCTTAAAAACAAACCCCACTGACACCCTCTGAGAAATTAGGGAAATCCAGGTGCCAGAACAGCTCTCTCCCTGTACTTTATTGCAATCCATACGAGGTAAAACAAGAAATTTTCCACAAAGTATTCATAGTTTAGGATGTGTCTATAAAAATTTAAAAAGCCCTGGGAAAAGTGATAAAACTGAGTAATGATACAAATCCACTTGAAATTTCTTTTGAATTCAAGTCAGCCCTCTGCATTACAGTGTAAAACAGGGTATTTATTTTCCCCCTAGAGAATTAATACGTCTCAAACACACTATCTGTTTTCAAAGTTGTTGTTGTGAAACACAACCAGGGATGCATAAGTTGGGAATGAAACAGCCCCAATACAGGGCGTCCTTTGGATACAATGCATATAATTCAAGTAGGTACATCATGAGGCAAGAATGACTATTTCTTAAAACCAAATTATTTAATGGAGTTTTTAGAGGGAATTTTAAGGATGCCCAAGATTTTGATGAGAAAAGGAAACCAATCAAAGTAAATTACAACAGAGAGGGAAAAAAATACCATATTAAAATGCACATCAAATGAGTAACTGGACCAGCGGCAGTAACGTTGAGAACCACACACTGAATTTTACTGCTATAAAATTTATCGTATGTTCTTGAGAATGGGCGAGGATCAACATTCCTTGGAAATGGAGAGTCCTTAGGGGTGATTGCATTTCTGCAGAGAGAATAGAAAACAAAACAAACTAAAGTACTTTGAGAAAGGCTATGCTACAGCTGAAACAAGAAGATGTAGAACAAATTTGTATCTGTCAAATACTTACCGTGCCAGATGTTTCCAGATCAAAACGTAGGGCCCCGTGCGTTAACATTATGCACGGGGTAGCTGAGCGAAGTGCATTAAATTTACAGAAGAGATAAAAAACAGAAGAAAACTAATAAGGGTCCGCCTATTAGGTAGGCAACCGTTCTCTGCTCCTAGACCGAAAGAGATTGGGGGGGGGGGGGGGGCCTTCCGGTGGGGGGGGGGGGGGGGGGGGGGGGGGCTTAAATGTATGCCTTACTGCAGTTCACTTACAGAATATGCCTGCTACTGTTCCTTCCTATCCCCACTGCCCTCCCCCTACTTAATTTACCCTTTTCTGTAATGCCATATGAAGCTCACATTTCATTGAATTCCCTTTATTTGTGAAAGGTGAAATTCTGTTAGATTGCCTCTGGTTGAAGTAAAATTCAATACCCTAATATTTAATTCAATTTCAAAATACATTTAAACTTCTCTCCTACGACAAGTATAACTTGTCCCTCTTTCATTCTTTTTTATCAGCTTTCTCCGAGACATTTGAAGAATCACGAGTCACTGAAGTATATTAAATTGAAAGTTCTATTTATAATGTGTCGTATCATACAGTTTAATTTCAATGCTCCCACCATTTTATTGGATATCATTAAACATAATGTGACTCCAGACAAAGCTAGTCCATTTAAGAAAAAATATA
>NW_026267198.1:1233461-1240488 GCF_000697945.3 Frankliniella occidentalis
TGCAGATAGAACATTGTGTAATCCGCACTCTGCAGATAGAACATTGTGTAATCCGCACGCTGCAGATAGAACATTGTTGTTAGGACGCGTCAATATTCATTCGTGCTGTGGAAAATAAGAAATCCTGACTCGCCACCATTAACAATTGTGCCCGGCTATGTACGAAGAATTTATAACAAGAGGGCCAAGCGTTGAGAAAACGCTCACATGATTGCTATTTCAGGTTAACAAAGTACCTAACGTATAGGAATTGGGAATCACGATAAAAATATGAAAGTATCACTACTTCCCTGATGCTGACAATTCCATTTTTGTAAATTCCAGAAACTAAGCAAGAAGCTGTGAGAGGAAATACCAGCTTGACCAAATCAGAGGACTTGGGCCCTATGACCAGGAGGTGCCATGTGAAGATGAGTTCTACCTAAGGGAAATCAACTCAGAGGATGAAGACGAAGACAGGGAGCAAGTTGTTCCTAGATTTTAATAATCTTTAATTTTTTACAAATAAAACATTTTTGAATAGTTGTGAATTGAACCACCACTACTGGTGTATTGGTACTCAAAGGTATCACAGTTCAAAAGAGCTTACTATCACAGTTCAGCAATAAGTGCATTTGTGAAAGAAGTTCTCATACAATTAGATAGTAGAAACACAGAATGTGATAGTCATTTTACAAATTGTTACAAATTACATTTAAATCTATTGGGTGAGACACAAACACAAACATAGTGCCCCACATTGAGTCAGAAGAAGAAGACAGTGACCAAGTTCCACCTAGATTTTAATATGCTTTAATTTCATACAAATGAAATGATTTTGAATAATTGTGAATTGAATCACCGGTGGCTTGCTACAGTCAAAGGTATCACAGTTCAACAAAGCTTAGTCTCTAAAAGTATCACAGTTCGACAATTATTGCATTACTGAGAGAAGTCCATACACTTACATAGTGAGAACACAGGATGTTAGTCAGCTTGCAAATTTTAGAAAGTAGAAATTACAAATTACGTTCAAATCTATTGCGAGGAACACAAACACATTGCCCCAACTTAATAACTTTTGACAGACAAGTCTTCTGATTCATGTACTGGAATGATATGAGTGACACTCAAGTTTGTTTCTGTGTGCTTCAACTCTGATTCGTCAATATTATATCCATAAATGAAAGCAAGAATCTCTCCTTCATTGTCACAGAAATATTTGAAAACACCAAATACTTTCTTATCATCATCAGTCTTAAAGAGCACATTTTTGTTGTCACTTGCATGTTCAGCATTGTAGCACATTGAAGTATAGACAGTTTTCCCCAGTTGTACTCTTGAAAATAGGGGGATATATTGCTGAGCATTGGTGCGTGGTGACGCAGAAGGACAAGTTCTTCTTCAGTCAAATCATGATAAAACTGTTTACCCTTTACAACAGTAGTACATAGTAATTTGTCCTTTTCTACATCGATCTGATTTTTCAAGGTGGCATTGGCAACATGCCAAATTCTTCAGAGATGTGGACAGTGCCATGCAAATTTCTTGTGATTACCCCGTTAAAAGATTCAAACAAGAAACAGGAATTAGACCACAGACGTCCCCATCTTTTCACAATGAGTGCCATATGCTGCAATCCATGGACATTGTGTGACATAATGTCCTTCCCGTATAATTTCTCTGCATTTTCCACAAAAAGAGAAAGTACCAATGATGCCATTGTAATCTGATCTTCAGTGATGACCTCTTGCAGAAGCATATTAATGGCAATAACTAATAGTAGCCAGTGTTGGAAGTAATCTTGTGGTCGGTGTCGATGCAATGCTGGCAATGACTCATACAGAAGCCACACAAGCCAGGTTGAAGCCTTCCAGTTCTTATATTTCTCCACATTCTTCGAAAATCTTGTAAGGTCGTATATTCCTTTGATAGAAGTGAAGAAACTGTTAATTAGCTTCGACTTGTTACTAATTTACCATGGGTTATTTTCAGGTTGGATCTGGTTATTTCCTTTCTTTTGCTTCTCACCAAAGAATTGGGATGTTACACCAGTGCATGTAACCCATGATAACAGATTTGGATCTGTCACATTTTGGTATGCTGGTCAGTATTGAACCACCTTTAACACCCTGGCTGATATTACCTGTCGACAACAAACTTTCTTCTTGTTCTTTCATTGAATCTATAGTCCTTAGGACTAAATCCTCTTCAAAGGGAAATGCAATTTTGTGGCATTTGCTACTTTGAATGCGTTCTCCTTCTATCTTGCATATGTTGCAACTGAAAAAGCCAGAATTTAGAACAATGTTCTGAACCATTGCCCGAGCAGGGGTATCCAAAGTGAAAACAGGCGAAGTTCCTCTAGTTGTATGGCCCTGTTTCGTTCTAGGATGAGTCCATGCTACTCCTTCTGTATACAATTTATTCAGACTGTCTGCAAATGGTCTGAGAAACCCATTCATGGGAGGCTTTTTCTTCCCACACCATATTTGAGAACTAGGGTAAAAACCTTCCGAAGAGGAGGTGGCACTTCACAGATTGTATAGGTAAGCGCCCAAATTTCTTCTTCTGAATTCTTGTGTGGCCTGAGCTCATCAGTACTTGACAACAAAACTACATCATATTTACCACGCAAATGAGACTTCACCTTTTTATACTCTTCCCCTTTGGTTAAATCAGATATGTCACCCACATTGGTAGCATAGGAGTCTATCGCATCAGCCAAATTCCTTTCTTCAAACAAATACTTGATCTGTGTTGCCAGGGGAAACTCAAATAATGATTTCATTGCAGTCACTTTACACACACCACAGTTTGTCTCGACATTATCACCCGTTCCAAGGCACACTCCACAATCCGCACAGCAGTAACGGACAACAGATAATTCTGGTGGAACATATGGGTCAATGTCTTGCTCAAAATAGTAATTAGTTTGTGGAAATGTATAAGGTTTAGGTAGTATTTCAAATGTGTACTGCACTAGGTCACTAATCAAAGACTTGCTGGCAGCATGCCTGCAACAAAGACCCAACAATTTGGAAACAGCTTGCCCTTTAGTCATCTTTGAACCAGGGTACAAACTTCCATCATAGGTTCGGCAGTATCAGTTTCTGATGTTGTGGACCTTGTGGTTAAGGTATCAGAACTTGAATCAATTCTGACAGATGTAGATGAAGATGTATAACTTGCAGAGCTTGAATCTCTATCAGAGTCTTCAACATGTGAAAAATAATAATCACCTTCTTGACCCAGGTTCTGTTCAGGCTCGTTTGCTTGTTCACTCTGTTCAGCCAGATTGTCTTCATTACCATCGTCATTGACATCTTCACCATCATCATTGGCATCTTCACCATCATCATCATCATCAGACATTTGGGCAAGCCAGCGCTGTGCAGTGCTTCGTGGAATCTGAAAAATACTGATATTATTTAGGTTAATGAAGTACAGTAAGGAAACAGGCAGTGAAAACATAGGCATATCATTCTTGTTTTCCTGTCATCCATTTTTTTTTCTCTTCTTCATTGGGGGCTGTGGTGAAGTATTGTCACTAGAGGTAGATGACGAATCGGACTCGCCAGACGTCGACATTTCTTCTATTATATTTTATTTAATTGAAAAACTAGGTGGTCCCATAAGGTTATGAACACCTGAAACAGTTGACAGATATAATATGTAGGCCGCGGAAATGTTTCCTTGACTCCAATTTATAAGTAGTGCATGAATATAAATTTAACAAGTGCATACTCGGCACACGTCTTGCAAAAAGTCAATGTATCTAAGTCTGGTATTTGGCAACAAACAAGAAACAAGTACGAGGACGAGAGATCTAACTGAATTTCGGTAAATGGTAATTAACAAGATTGTGGGTGAGAGAAGAGATCTCCTGGAGGGCGGTGCGAAACCAATTAAGCATCGGCAGCCGAGAACGCGCCTTAAAAAGACAAGAGAACGAAAAACCTACATTTTGTAAATACTGAAAAAGTACAAAATGTCATACAAATGTGCCAAAATTATCTACCGATCATAATTTCACATCTGAATTAATTTATTTTAATTGTAATTTTACCGTAGTCCACTCACACCCAAACAACGCTTTTTCTCTTTTAAATTGGTGGGTTGGCTGCAAGAGTTCACCATCGCGCTCTGGCGGCGGGTGACGGCGAGCCTTTCCAAACCGTTCCGAACTATCAACATCAAAGAAGACGTGTGCCATTTGACCGGGACCCTTGGAGAGCCAGCAAGCGAAGCGAAGCAGAGGAGTTTGTTCCTGGTTACTGCGTTTTATATTGGCAGTCATGGATGATTCAGGAGACTCTTGTAAGTTCAAGTCTTCTAAAAAGTTTAGGAATTTCTTGAGTTGATACTCTGATCAAAATGAGTCCGTTCGTCCTCGGTCAGAGCCCTTTGCGGTTCCGTCTCTTTTAGAACATATATCGTTGTCCGGCAATAACTTTAGGATTTACTGTACAGTGATGTCTCTTCTACACGAATTGCAATTTGTTCAAATTTAACCTGTATCTTTGGTGGCTGGCAACATCTGTTAATTCTGAGTCGGTGGTTCATTATAGAACACTTATCCAATTTTCTGCTTTCCCTCTTACTAAACAACAATCCCTGTTTGTGACCTAGCTAATTGTAATGTACATCCTCATTCTCCAGATGTTGGGAAAGGCAGGGTCAAACGTGAGAGGCGTCGCAAGAGGCACGATGACACCCTGAAAGCAGAACATTCGTTGATGTAAACGCAACGAAAACTACAATTGAAGAAAAAGAAGCAGATGTTAAAGAACAAAGAGTTGGGTTTGGAACAACCGAAGAAGGTAGCAAAGAAGAGGGTCACAAAGGTTAGTAACTTAAAACTGTATCTTGGTTGTCTCACTACCCCGTTTCCCTACTCTAATCATTGTGAACTTCGTCCTATAGCTTGATGCAAAGGCCCCTGCCACCGCAATCGCACAGGTGAAGCAGATTGGGAATATTGTTAAACTAGAATTCACATCAACTCCAAACTCTGTTTAATCTGCTGAGCTGTTGGTTTATAATTATTTCTTTGCAATGTTGTTTATCGGAGATTGAATGCAATGTTAATTGGTGTCACAGGAAATGCGTCTAAAGAGACTGAAGGAGGAAATGGAGAATTAGTGTGTAGTCAGTAGTGTAGTGTAGTCAGTTTTGACCTCACTTCAAGGATTCATACAGTTTTACGTATACGTTTACGTATACATACTCCCTCTCAAGTACGCAGTTTTGCCTCAAAATTTTTGGTATCTGTACTTCCTAAACCGTTTGAGCCAAAGAGCCCTGAATTGGAGTGGGGTCATACTTCATGAACCCCCTTTATTTTCTAGACAAAAACCAAAATCGGTTACCAGATCCGAAAACTTGGGTCGATTAGGTAACCATGACGTTTTAAGTATCCCCCCCCCCTCCCAATTCCCTTCCTGCCCGCACGGTATCTCCCCGTGCTGGGACATGCGCGGAAAGTGGTATTCCCTCCTCTTCCTCATCTTGTTGTAATTCTACATGTATTTTGATCTTAATAATCTATCTATAATCTCTCTATAATCCTATATTCATTCCATAATCTTATAATCATTCTTATAATCTTATAATCGTTCTTATATTCGTATAATCATTCTTATAATCTCATAATCACGCTATAATCCTCATAATCTATACTCAAAAGTACACGGCTGAGGCGAGTTGTAGACCCCTCGGTTTTGCACCAAAACAGATACGTCCTTTCTCGCAGTCGCTAAAAAGATACGCCCATTCTGCTCGGACCCAAAACAGATACGCCCATTCTGTCGCGATACGTCGATAGTGGCGACATACATCGTTCGAGACCTGTTTAGTTGAAAAGTCTGTCGCCGTTCCATTGCTTCCTTCGTGTGGCGTTATTGCCCGATCGCTGTCGCTCCCAAGTTGTCGAATCTTCATCATGAGGCGACATCGAGGCGACAGTGCTGTTTGTGCCAAACCTCATATCCGTGAAATATCGCCGGCGATATCGCGGCGAAAAATAGAATTCGCCGGCGATTACCTGGCGATAATGCCTGGATATGTTTGTGCTACATGGGCGGACACAATCATGACACAATTTTTAAAAATATGTCCCAATATTTTCATAGCAATCTGAAACAAAGACACAATCATACACAATCACACACAATCTGAAACAATTATTTTCCAGACGCAATCAAGTGTACACTTTTTTGGCTAGTTCCACACCCCTCGGGAGTAGCATCGTACTCCGTGGCTAAGAGCTCGCCTGGAGGTGGAGGTACTACGTACAACAACTCGCTTGCGGTGTGTATCGGATGACAGTGGACTGACAGTCCGGCCTGGCTGTACAGCAGGTGGCAGTGACACCTGGCGGCCAGTTGTCGTCTGATAGAGTAGCAGACGCTGACACATCACTCTAACTAGCCCATCCTTCCGGAGAGAAATTTTTCGAGGGACCGTGCTTAGAATTGTACTTTCGACCTATAAGAGGCCGTGTCGTGTGCGAAGTTTTAGGCTTGTGCGGTGACGTTAACCCGGATCCTCGGCACTGTTTTTGAGCCGCTACACTAGGATCCCCCCTTCATCCGCGCCTGTAGATGTTCGAGAAGCGCAAATCTGTTGGCTGTAGTTAATTATGCTTTTTCTGTCCGCATAGCCCCCCCAGGACGTATTCCATGCTGCAACAAGTCCAGAACAAAGATGATTTTATAAGAAATTTACGACGCATGTAGGCATTGACCATAACGGACGACTTTAAAGTGGAGGAAGAAGTAGGAATCAGGGCTGCAAAATCGGAATTAAATTATTGGTTTTACTCCTTTTTGTTCGGAACAAAACGTTTCATTCTTTCGGTTTCGTTTCGTTCGGAACGAAACAAAACCGGCAGTTTTGGCAAATAGTTTCATTCGGAACGGAACTTGACCAAAAGAACAAAACTTTCGTTCGGAATTATTCATTTGGCGAGAATAAAATTCACTCCTTAATGGCCACGTGATTAGAGGATCAAAACGTTTAGTTCCTGGTCACTTGCCGGCGAACA
>NW_026267198.1:1240728-1247052 GCF_000697945.3 Frankliniella occidentalis
GATGCGTGTGTATCGCGTGCGCAGATGCGTGTGTATCGCGTGCGTGTCACGTGCGTGCGTAGATGCTTGTGGATCGTGTGCGTGTCACGTGCGTGCGTATCGCGTGCCTGTCGCGTGCGTGTCACGTCCGTGCGTAGATGCTTGGCTTGAGGATCGTGTGCGTGTCACGTGTGTGTCGCGTGCGTGTCACGTGCGTGCGCAGATGCGTGTGTATCGCGTGCGTGTCGCGAGCGTGTCACGTGCGTGCGCGTCACGTGCGTGCGCAGATGCGTGTGTCTCGTGTGCGTGTCGCATGCTCGTCACGTGCGTGTCGCGTGCGTGTCACGTGCGTGCGTGTCGCGTGCGTGTCACGTGCGTGCGTATCGCGTGCCTGTCGCGTGCGTGTCACGTGCGTGTCACGTGCGTGCGCAGAAGCGTGCGTATCGCGTGCGTGTCACGTGCGTGCTCAGATGCGTGTGTATCGCGTGCGTGTCGCGTGCGTGTCACGTGCGTGCGCAGATGCACGCACAAGCACGCACGCAGATACTCGCGCACGCACGCACAAACACACAAGCACGTAGAAGCACGGACGCAGAAGCACACACGCGCGGGAATGCGACAGGTCGCAGTATTCACTATCCCCGACGGACCAATACGTTTTATTCTTCCAATGACGTCACCAAAAGAAAGGAACTATGTTTTACTCTTACGAACACAGTTTTACTCCTGGGAGTTTTTCTCGGTTTTGTTCGCTGAGGTTTTGTTCTTCGTTTAGTTCCGTTCCTTTTCGTTTTGTTCTTTGGAATAGTTCCGATGGAACGGAACTATGGAGTATCGTTTCGATTAATTTAATTCCGATTTCCCACCCCTGGTAGGAATGCCACCATCACCACCCCACAACCATACACTGCCGGCACTTCCAAGACTTTTGAGAGGGCCAAGACACTATGTGTGTGCCCTCGTGGCACCACAAGTGATAGAGATGCCCCCGCCACTGTTTGAATGTTATTGAATGATTTGAATGTAATTGAATGTTATTAGATAAGGTTAGATACTTTTCTCTCCCCATCGATGGCCTCTATACGAACTGCGGCCACGGCCGCACCCTCGCGCCGCCGCGGGTGAGTTTGCTGAACCCATCTCACTTTACACCCCCCCCACCCCGATTTTGCCGCGATGCCACATTTACCCGTTCGCTTCGCCCTCTTCGCGAAATCGAAATGGCGGTGGGTTGCGTATTGGAGAATAACCGATCCTCATCAAAGGCGGCAATGTATGTCTGAGTTTTCGATATTTTGTCAAAAAATGTTCGAAAATGTTGGTTATAGCCTTCCGCCTAGAAATGTTTTGCAGGTACGTGCACTTTTTTGCTTTTCTTTGCGACTTTCTATAATGGCCCTAACCATACCCTTTCATTCTACCTCTATTCATGTAAATTTATTCTTATCGAGCTGTTTGTCATCTCTTATGCTTTTTTCAGGTCTTACTGCGTAACCAAAAACATGTCGTTCAATTTGTTAGGCGGACACCATTGTCAAATATCGGAAACCAAGTATGAATCAAAATCGTCTTGTTTATTTAAATTTTTATGATTGTTAGTTTTAATTTTTTAGTGGTTAAATGTGTGCCTTGCTCACCAAACAGGTGACCAATATTAACCCTCAGCAACAGCAATCAAAATCCTTCATTCCAAGCCAAACTTTCAAAACTATTGCTACAAGTGCTGCTAGTGCCATTCCAAAAAAGAAGCTTTTAGATAAGCAGAATCAATTGCTTAGCAAACCATTGATTATCAGTCAGAGCTTATTATCTACTTCAAACCAAGTAAGTTAAAGTTTTTCTTAATCATTTGTTTACTTTAATATTTGTCTTCTTACACTTTTTGAGTAAGAGGTCGCGCCTTTTGTTCTCGAATATAGGTAGCTACTGCACCTACTGTTAAAATACGGCTGTCATTAGATATTCAAGTGAGTATTCATCTTGTCACAAAATCCTCTCGATTTATTTCAGAATTCCTTTCATGGTTTGCATTATCCCAAATCCTGGTGATCAGGTCATTTTACAAGCTCGACAACTTTCAAAAACATTCTGTGCTTTCCGATATGTGAACCGTATAGGCTGGTAATGACTGATGACGGACTACAGTTTCAACACTGCAGTTCGTCCACTACAGTTTTAACTACAATTCATCTCGTGATCCTTCCACCCAGGTCATTTCAAGGATCTGCCATCAACCGACAAATGCAAATGGCAATATGGAATGTGACAAATTATTTCGAAAGGGAAAGGGACAACAATGGACCATTAATTGATGTATCCTGCGTCAGGTCATTCACAATTATGGAAAACATTCTCAATTAATGACATTCTTTGTATCAGGGGTCTGTAACACTTTACCCTGAACCTTATAGGAACATAAAGATTTAGAACATGTAACAATGAGGGACTTGTGAAATGTGAAGTTATGAACTCTGTGTGCCAGATTGAAGTCTGACATTCACTAAAATATTTACCGACCCCCCTCTTTACCCTTTCATAGCTCAACCAGCAATCGATAAATGCAATAAAAATTTCTCTTCACGTCACAGGAGGAGAGTCTGCGCAGCTTTAAATGAAGCTGAAAGAAGTGTTCAGAAATATTTAAAATTGGGTGAAAATGGAACACCAGGAAAAGATCGCCAAAAAATAAGACAAGTTAGAAATGTGGACGATTTTACCAAATGTGCTGTGCAGGAGATCATTGATGAATTTTACCGAAATAGCAAAGTATACTTCCAACTTATTTTTCGAGTGATTTGTCATGTCACCATGTCGAGCTCATGCAAGGAGTAAATAACTCCTGGATTAGGTGTACAAATTTCCGGCATTGAATTTTGACGCGTCCTAGCAATACTGTTCCATCTACGGAGCGTCGTTTTCAAAATGTTCTATCTACAAAGCGTCGTTTTCACAATGACCTATCTGCTTAAGAAAATCATAGCAGATAGGACATTGTGAAAACCACCCTTTGTAGATAGGACATTTTGAAAACGACGCTCCGTAGATAGAGCATTGTTGTTAGGACGCGTCGATTTGAATTGGTTTGAATTGATTCAAAGTTAGTTTTCTGTATTTGTTTGAATTATTTTCTGAATAGTGTTGAATTAAACTGAATTGGTTTGAATTGTACAGAATTAGGGATGTACACTTAGGAAGGGAGGTATTTCATGTGAATTGTTTCCAACAGGATGGCATATGACAGTTCGAAGTCTGCTTGTAAAGCTATGGTGGGGTATTTGTTTGTTGGAATTTAAAATACATTTTTCAGCCTCTTACTAAAATTACTCCTTGAGCTACAAATTTGGCCACATAGACACTGCATTGATTTTATATTTTTGTCTTCTGAGTAATTAGGGAAAGAGATGTGGATGTCTGCGGTGGAGCGGAGACCCTGGGGAGGCTCCTTCATGCCATGAAGTTTAGTTACCTCCCCAACAACCCAGAGAGAAAAATATTTGAGGATGATAGAATAGCAGGCCTACGTAGAACTTACCTCAAAGAGAACTTCTACTCCCAGTCAAAGGGCACCTACGGTTTTATATTCTTGGATGAGACTTGGGTATTTCGGCGGGGCACCAGCAAAGAGGGCAAGTCTTGGCAGGATGTGGACCTGCGATCGTGCCCCTCATCCAACATGTCTACTGGACCCCGCTGCATTGTTATTAATGCTGGAGGAAAGGATAGTTTTGTGGAATAGGCAGGAAAAGTGTGGTGTTCAAAACTGAAGCCTTAAGCTTATGATGATTACCATGGTGTGGTGATATGAACTCATCCATTTTCACAAAGTGGTTGCGTCACACCTGCTCTTCAATTTGGAAACACCATCTGTAATTGTAATGGATAATGCTGCATACTACACCTTTGAGGCAATTCATACTTATTTATGTATTTAAACCTAATTTAGATTTGTTTTGCTTTGATCAGGATCTGCGATTTGATCTCCTAAGCAATAGAGCTTTTTCATGAATATATCAAAATAAAATTTGTGTTGACTTGTACGTTGTATGTGTCTGAGGCATTTACCCATGATTGCATCGCAGTACTCATGTCCTGTTCACATATTATCATTCTCGAAGTCAGCAAACCATAATGTGATATATTGGTCACGATGTTTGTCATCTCCATCAAGTGACCAAGTGCTGTGACATATGTTTGAGAAAAATGATCTCAATATTTGGACAGTTTGATGTATTCATGACTAATCTCTGTTACTTTAGGCTTGTGTGTGTGTGTTGCAAGGATTTGTCTGCGGTAGTTTGTGTGTACAAAATTGATCGATTCACACACTGCTGTCATTTTCACCTAATGTCATAAGTAGTTTCAGGGACTAATACTAACATATTCAAATCTACATTATATGTGTTTAGTAACAATGGGACAATATAAACTGTGAAATTTCTTTGTAGATGTACATTAACAATAGTGCTTGGTGCACAATTGTTTGTAGTTTTAGATTGTGCGATATACATTCATGGTAGGGAATCATTATTGTTTGATTTGACGATGCGTTCTGGGCATCTCCGAACGACGCCCAATGGCGCTTCCTGCTTGATTTCATTGAAAAAGATTAGAAGATGCGGACCGGCCAGTACCTCGATGGCCCCAATGGGAAGCGACGACTTGCCGACAAGTGGGCTGGAGCGTCGGTGAAATTGAACGAGTTGGGCACGGAGAAAAAAACAGGCGCTCAGTGGAAGGAGGTGAGCTGCTTAAATGCTTGTGGGTTTATTTCTTACTCGTGGGCCTCTAAATTTAACCTTGCATTTGTCACGCAGGCCTACTATGCCATGAGGGGACGTGCCCGTCAAGCGTATGTGGACCGGCTGCAGTACATCAGAGGCACCGGTGGCGGCGAGATCGGCGTCTGCCCTGTGGGAAATGATGTCGTCCCTTCGGCTACGCAAATCGTGTTGTTGGCCAAGAAGCATGCCAGGAACCGTGGAGCCACGGACGAGCTGTACCAAGCACTGTGCGAGCCAAGTAAGTATCGTGGCTGGTGCTACTTGGCAATACGGGCCCACAAACCAAGTGCTTAACCCTCGCCCGCCCAACATCCAGCCTGAAGCACCCGAGGAGAGGCATCAAATCGAAGGGTTCAACGTGCTGGAGCCAGATGACCCACGCCTGCAAGGGGAGCGAGCATGGCCACCCCACCCCCAAGCCGCATTTGGGATCCGTGTCTACACTCGAGGCGGCCAGCCCATCATGATGCAGGCTGTGCCGCTTTTGTGCACAATGGAGATGACCAACCAACTGCAGCTGCAGGAGCCAACTGACCTGTGCGTACTGCAGTTAGTGCTGGAGCTTCATGAAAAAGCTAAGTCCAGCGGCCCCTTCGACGAAGTCATCGCAGCTTTAGGGGAGAAGTCAGTGGACAAGGTATTGGTTTTGGCCGGCGTGTTCTCAAGCTTTCTTAGTTCAGTGCTAGCCGCATACAACTTCCGAGGACAGGAACTGGCAGCAATCCTCTGCACTGCTCCACTGACAGCAAACTTGGTCACTGTGGCTGAGTCAGGCTTGATCGCTGCTGTCAACATCTAACGGGGGAAAGTGCCCACGTCTGATTTCTTCGTGCCACTGGTGGCTGCTGTTGAACTCTGTGCTGGCGCATCCCTACCTGACATGCTGTTTGAGGGGCGCACATTTTGCCGCCATGGCATACAACAACTGGACTTGGAAGTTGTTCTTGCCTACAAGCTGTCATGTAATGACATAGTACCATCTCAAGGCAATGCCCTAGCCGTTGACGGTGTGGTTAAGCAGAGGCCCAAAGGGTGGGGTATCTTCTCTGGCAAAGTGCGCTTCAACTTCAAAAAAGATCTTAAGTTGATCGCTGGACACACGCCTGTGGGCCTCTACACACACTTGGAGTGTGAGGAGTACTAGCTACAGTGGACTCTCGATAACTGTCGCCGCGACAGTAATCGAGGGTACTGTGTATTCGCTGCTGCCGTGCTACGCTCTCCCCACTCCTCCGGCAGGCGAGTCGGGCGAGCCGCCGGAGCCGGCAGTCAGTCCGCATGGAACGCGCTATTTTTCTATAGCTATCTCTCTCGCACGCGACAGTTATCGAGGCGACAGTTATCGAGAGTCCACTGTATAAGTACGCCAGACCACGTCTCGCTAGACTGGCACTTAAAAATCACTTTTTAGATTTTTAAAGGTCCTAGGGTCAGACTTTGTTTCTTTCGATGAGACAAAAAATCTATTTTTTTTAGAGACCGATCGGACACGTTTTAGTGGTGCCGCAACGGCCCTGAAGTTGATTTATTTTAAATAACGACACTAAGTCACATAAACGTTAAT
>NW_026267198.1:1249407-1259437 GCF_000697945.3 Frankliniella occidentalis
GACTCAGGTGTCAGCGCCGCAGGCCTAGGTAGATGTATGCCAGGCGCGTCGCAGCGTAACAGTGTTTCGTGAGATATCGCGAAGCCTGTTACGCAAGACGTGGTCTGGCGTACATCTACCTAGTTACGAAGTAGACAGAAAAGGTACCTGGAAAAAGATGGTACAAAGCGAGCCGTCACTCCAACGGGCCAAAGGCCCATTTTCGGATAGGAGATGTATTACACCATGAAAACGCCGCCGGCAGGCCAAGCTAGGCCCGCTCCCTGCCGAACCGAGTTGCCGGTGGAGCGAAGCGGAGCTGGCAACTTGGTTTTGCGGAAGAGCGGGCCCAGCTTGTTTTCTTCGATACCCCCTTCCAGCCCCTTAGGGGTGGCTGGAAAGGATTTGCCGTAGGCGTTTGGTTTTGTGGGAGTGAACCTTGAGATCCCCTGAAAATCTTAAGTATCTAGCGCATCTCCTTGAGCAACAGACAGACAGACCGACACACAGACAGACACACAGATACGAGGTCGTTTGCATAAGCCCGCTGGATAGCTTTTTCAGAGCAGAAGGGCGGGCTAAAAATACTTTTTGGGAGAATTTTTGAACCTTGGATACCCCCATTCACACCCTTAGGGGTGGGTGCCAGGACTTGCCAGTAGACCATAAGATACCCTGAAAATTTCAAGTCTCTAACACATCTTCATCAAGTTGAACAGACACACACACAGACAGACACGAGGTCGTTTGCATACCCCAAGGCCCAACGACCGCCGACAACTGCGGGCTACAGGGCCATTACTCTCTGCTCCACCCTGTAAAAGCTTTTCGCCATGCATTTGATGTTGCTCTTGTCCGCAACCGTCCCCGACGTGCCATATTATCCCAGGCGGGCTTTCAGGAAGGCCGGTTCACAGTGGATCATATCTTCACTGTCCGGAGTGTTTTGGACCAACCCTAGAGGACAGGCCGGACCCTACGTGTTCTTGGACTGGACATAAAAGCGGCCTTTCCTTCGGTGTCCAAGACCTGTGTCGTCAAGGCACTTCCGGAGAGCGGTGTCCCGGGCCCCCTTAACAACCGGACCATTCAACTGGCACTGACCGACCGCACATTCGTGAGGTGGGGAAGCCTGCAGCAGCATCGTGCTGCGGGGACGGGGTGTACAAGGCTGCCTGGTGTCTCCGTGGTTCTTCACGCTTGTGCTCCACTGAGGCTCGGAGCAGGTAGCCCGCCGCCTTCCCTGGGTCTCCCTGGACATCGCCAACCGTGGAGCTTGCCGTCGTGAAGTTCCAGCCTCCGTTGGACCTGCCCGACCCTGACCTGGACTCCGCCATCCTTAGCACCGACCAGCTGTACACCCTGGACATGGCCATGGCCATCTCGGCGGGATATTGCCCTCCCGAGCTTGCCGCCCGCGATCCCGGGATAGTGAACCACAGCACATGGGGCACCACAGCGAACAGGTTGATGCGCGTCTACGTTGGGACGAGGAGGCCATCAGCAGCGCTGAAGAACCTCGTCCACATCGTCATCAAGTTGTACGTCCCGATGTGGTTTATGGTGAAGATGCGGTGGCAGTGCTGGGAGGGGCCGAAGCATCCCGCCAAGCTGACCGCCTTGACGCGGAAGTTTCCGATAAAATACCAGTAAGTTCTCCAAAAGTACGCGCACAACAATGCATTATTCGGTCTTCGCGCACCCGGAGAACATCCTGGTGGCCATGGTTTGGGAGGACCGCCGCGAAGTTCGGCGACTGGGCATCCATCGTGTACTTCAGGCCCGGAAGCTGCACGACGACGACGAAGTGCGCATCCCCGCCGTCCCGGACATGAACTTCAGGGCAGCAGACTACGTCGACCAAGAGATCAGGGCTTATGGATATGCAGCAATGCCCTCCCAGAACGCCGCATCTGCACTCGTTGTAACACCTGTAGCCTACAATATTGGGTCTACAGACTTTCCCGACGGCTTACCGAATCGCACCGTGCGCCGTTTGTCATCAGATGTAATAATCATATGTACCTGGAATCGTTTAAATCTCCCGATCCCTTCGTAGTGGGGCTGTTAACGGATCGAACTCTGCACTTTGTGATGAAAACGTTTTGATGACGAATCTTTATGTTTTAGGGGGTGCTCTATCGATCTGGATGTGGTGCCACGCCGAAATCGGGCTCCTTCATCCTGTTCGAGGCCAAGAAGTGCCAAATCATCTACAAACAATGACTAATCGGTGTCATATCGTGTCCGCAGTGGTCTCAATCGATTCGTCTGTTCTTTCCGGTTAATTTGATACCGGGGTCGACCGAGCGCGAAGCACGCGCTGGCGGCCTGGCCGCCCAGAAGCTACTCGAAGTGCATGATCCTCTACAACGCCACGCCTTTCCCCCGCCTCATCGATCTCGTTTGAGTGCCAATCGCTTCGTACACACACACTATCCGATTATATTGACACCTTGATATCCCGTGCGCAGCGCGCACACCCCCGTCCTGGCCGCCTAGAAGCCCCATCAAGTACACGGTATGACATCGTTTTGTCGTTGTTTGTAGATGATTTGGCACTTCTTGGCCTCGAACAGGATGAAGGAGCCCCATCAAAACGTTTTCATCACAAAGTGCAGAGTTGGCACCTTTTTTGTCCGTTACTAGCCCCACTATCTGAAGATGGCCGCCGCTAGGGACGCCCTCCGCCTTGTCGAAGCGCCGATGGCGTTCCGGACGCGTTTTTGTTCTTTTTCCCCCGCACGCTACGCGCCGCCACCCACCGCGCCGTCCAGGCTCGTCAACACCGGAGAGGGGTTATATTTCGACAGAAAAGGTAATTTCGAAGCATCACAAAATGTTTTCACCGAACAAATAATGATAAAACTTTGTCTGAACTGCTATTGTAACGAATATGCGAAGGAATCACTCAGTACTTTACTCAAAATGACGTATTATGCATGGCCAACAGAGTGGCCTAGCTCTTGTTTTCCATTGTGATTGATCACTCGCCTTTTTGGAATGGAGAATTGATCATAATACATTAATTGAATATTAAATGATGAATGAAAAAATGTCAGAAAGGTTATTTTGAGAGATGAGAAGTAGTGACAGCAGTATTGACTTTAGTGATTGTGATCCCTTATCCTGTGCTTATAGTTTTGTAGGTGTGTAGGTGTCATTTGTGAAATGGATCCTGTACCAGAAATTCCGAAACTCAAGAAAGAACTCAAGAAAAATCGCATAAAAGTGAGGAAAAGGCTTACCCAGCGGTAGAGGCATGTGTCGAAACCTGACTCTGCTGCCATGGAAGTGAGTTGTTCTGTGTCTTGTGTGAACCACCTAGAAAAGCTTTTGTTCATTCATGTATTTCTGCATTTGTAGGTGGAAGGTAGTGATTCTGCTGATGTGTCTGGGAGCCTTGCAGACTTGGATGAAGAAATGTTGCCGGATACAAGTGAGGTAAACGGTATTGCAAATAGTGTACTTGTTTCGTGTAGGGTTCATTAGTTTCTTTTACGTAAGTGTGGTTTTTGTTGCAAAGTGAGACTGTGCCCTCACCTAGCTCAAGTCTGGTTGATCACGACTATTGCAATCCATTTCCAAGTCCAATTGGCCTCAGCCGTTCAACCAGCAGAAATGGACGAGAACGTCGACCCTGGTAAGTAAACGACTTTCCAGGAACACATGTAGCAAGCCATTGTTACACTGTCAATGTATTGATTTCTTTGTTTTAGACCTCCTCCGTGCCCGGCTCGCTCGGCTCTATCGGTACACCGGTGATAGAGCCAGAGCCCGGGCGGGCTGGCGCGATGCCGCGCTCCGCCAGCAGCAGGAGCAGGCCCCAGCGGAGGAGAGGGTCGCCGAGGCCCTCGCCCCGGCTGTCTTAGCCGCCCCGCCGGCCTGTTATTCAGCCGCCTTCCCAGCCACACCACCCCATCCGGCCACACTGGCTCGTCCGGCCACACTGGCTCGTCCGGCCATACCAACACCTCCAGCCACACCTCTGCTCTTCTACATTCTCATATTAATTTCTGTTACCCATGAGACCCAGGAGGAAAACAAGATCTGCTCCAAACTCGACAGGGAGGGGGTGGGGTAGTGTTGGAAATGAAAGCTCAAGACCTAAAATTAATACAAGATTACATTAAGGCAATTCAAAGTTTGAAGAAAGAGTTGGGGAGGAGGGAGGAAAATGAAGAGGAATTAAGAGAAATGTATGAAGCGGCGAAGAGGCCGAGAGAGGCGGCAGGAAGGAAGTATGAAGAGGAGCTGGAGCGAAGAAGGGATGCAGAAAAGAGGGAAAAAAAGCAAGCGAATCAGGAAAGAGAAAGAAGCTAGTGCTTCAAATAAGACTGATTCAAAGTAATTGTTCAAAACATAGCGCCAATAATTTTTCCTCGTATTGTCCTGATAAGCCTTACTTATATACTCGAGTACAAGAGTCGGGAGGTCGGCTTTATGAAGAGCACTATTTGCCTGCTCTGAGGTGCTGCACTGAAGGGCTCGACAGCATGTTATTGTACAAAATTGAAGTCAACAGGGAGAAGAGCCGTCTGCAAAGTGAATGATAGGCTGAGAAAATTGTTGGCGAGACGAGCGGAAGAAGCATGGGAGAGAGACGGACGAGGTGGTGAAGAAGAAGATCAAAGAGTCCGATAAGAAGTTCAAAGGGTGCAGGATTGGGAAAACAAGTGTAAAGACTTGCAGAAGAAATGTGAATATTGGCGGGGAAAGTGCGAAGCTATAAAAGAAGAGGCACAGGAACAAGTAAGGGGAGCAGAGTTCAAAACAAAGCGTTAATAATTTGTCCTCCTATTGTTCTGATAAGCCTTACTTATATATACTCGAGTACAAGAGTCGGGAGGTCGGCTCTATGAAGAGCACTATTTGCCTGCTGGTCGTAAATGTGCTCTTTTTTCCATTCCAGCTATTTGTAGTGAAAAACCATCGCGTATTAAAATGATTAGGGGATTAAGGGATGCCTATTAACATAACCTTAAGATGAGTTTTCCTCTAAACTATAATTTACAACCTTGCGTGCAAAAGGTTCTCTACGACCCTAAACGCCACAGCTATGAAACTTTGCACGCGTTATTGGCTTGGCGATTAGCGAAGCCTATTACTCCGTCTGGTCGGAAAAAACTTTTTCTGTCTGTCTGTCCGCTCGATAACTCGAGAACGAACTGAGCGAGAGCGGCCTGGGATTTTCAGGGTCGTCTTGTGTTACAAAAAGACAGATATTTTTGAAGGGTTCCCTGGGGGGTAACTCGTGAAAGTGGAGCGCTACGGACGACAATTTCGGCCGTTTTCCTCTAGCTCCAACCGTTTAGGCGCTAGGGGGTATTTTTGACGGAAATAAGCGAAAAAATGTACAACCCTGCATGCTTAGTCCAAGTGACGGGCCGTTGACGGGCCGGAGGTCCGTACCTTTTATACATTTTTGCTCTACCCGACTCGGGTGTCAGCGCCGCAGGCCAAAGTGGACATATGCCAGGCATGTCGCAGAGTAATAGTGTTTCGTGAGATATCGCGAAGCCTGTTACGCGAGGTGGTCTGGCGTACATCTACCTTGCTTCTATTGGCCGAGCGATCAGCGAAGATGTCCGCACTCGAAAACGGATTGAGCGAGCGACCCGGGATTTTCAGGGGCGTTTTCTTCCTAGAAAAGACAGGTCGAGTTCGAAGAGGGGCATTGTACCTAAAAAATTTGATTTTTAAAAAATCAAAAACAACTGGTCCCAGAAATGACGTTTTTTAAAAAATATTTTATTATGGTTTCCTAAAGGGGTAACTCATCAAAGTTGAGTCATGTGGTCGAAAATTTTGTCCATTTTGCTTTAGCTCAAACCGTTGATGCGCTAGAGGGTGTTCTTGACAAATATGAGCGCAAAAATGTACAACCCTGTACGCTTAGTCGAGGTGATGGCCCGTTGACAGGCCGTTGACGGGCCGTTGTGTACATTTTTTCACTACCCGACTCGGGTGTCAGCGCCGCAAGCCAAGGGAGATGTACGCCAGGCTCGTCGCAGCGTAACAGTGTTTCGTGAGATATCGCGAAGCCTGTTACGCGAGACGTGGTCTGGCGTATATATATAGCTAGTAGTATTTTCTACGACTTGTAACAGGATTTTTTTAAAAAAATTCCTACACATGGATCTGTAAGTAAATCCTATAGGGGCAGAGAGAGATGATTCGCGATATCTCACGAAACACTGTGACGCTACGACGCGCCTGGCGCGCATATGGAGTTCCTGACAACTTATCCTGACCGAAGGATTTCAGTCTGCGCCAGAAGTGCAGCCCTACCCGAACCGAGCTACAGCCCATGTGGCCCGGGTAGGGTCGGTGCAATAGGGTATTCCGGACAAGCGAAGCGCCGGAAACGAGAGGTGATGATTGCGCTGGCGGAATCTCAGCCTCAGGACTTCTAGATTCGGTCGTCTACTGTCAACTGCACGGTGGCGTTAGGGTAGGTTGTGGTCTGGATTGCAATCTCGATTTTTAGAGTGAGAATCACCATCTCTAGCTAGGCCTGTGGCGCTGACACCTGATACAAGGTAGATGTACGCCAGACCACGTCTCGCGTAACAGGCTTCGCGATATTCCACGAAACACTGTTGCGCTGCGACGCGCCTGGCATACATCTACCTTGGCCTGCGGCGCTGACACCCGAGTCGGGTAGTGGGTAAACGTACACAGACGTACGTGCCTACGGCCCGTCAACGGCCTATAACCCCGAATAAGCATGCAGGGTTTTGAATTTTTTCGCTCATTTTCGTCAAAAATACCCTCTAGCGCCACAACGGTTTGATCGACAGCAAAACGGACGAAATTTTCGCCCGTAGGGCTCTACTTTCATGAGTTACCCTTTCTTTTTTTCAAAAAACCCTCATTTTTGGAACCCGTTGTTATTGATTCTTTAAAAATCTAATGTTTGAGCTAGAATGCTCATCTTCGAACTCGACCTGTCTTTTTATGGTACGAAACGACCCTGAAAATCCCAGGTCGCTAGCTCAACTCGTTTTCGAGATATCGTGCGGACAGACAGACAGACGTGCAGACAGACAAAGTTTTTTTCGACCAAACGGAGTAATAGGCTTCGCTAATCGCTCAGCCAACAAGTTAACAGGAGTGAATACGGTAATAGACCATTTCACCCGAGCGCGCTTCGATATCTCGAAGAACAAAAATACCGGAAGTCGCGCTCGGAGCGCTCCGCGCGGCGCGTTCGGCCGGCCGCACCACACCCCCCTCCACCGCAGGTGGTAGAGTCGTCGGTTTGTTTATTTCGGCTTAGCGTTGACTGTTTGAGGCAAACGAAGACACTTTTCCGACTAATTCGAGGCCGGGGAACACGATTCTGCCGTCAGATTTCTTATAGAATGTGAATTACACCTGGTAAGTGCTTAAAATATCGCATACAAGCTATTTCTAAGATCGGCTGTCGCCCATCGGCAGCGGTTCTTGTTCGCTTTGTAATTAATTATAACAAAATGTAACGAATGACAGGTGTCCGACTGGTTTAACTGCAACTGCTCTCCCTTTTCTCAACCTCAAAGTGCATTTCGCTTTCATGGACAGTTTTCGAAAACTAATAAGTCGCCGTGAATGTGATGGGTACCCAACCTATTGTGAGTACACTACTATGGTATTTTACTATTGAAATATGATTGTTACCATTGTTTTGGGCTGTTGATATTATTTTTGATTTATATGTGTTATATCTGTTTAGAAGTTTACTGATTTCGGGCTTCCTCCCATTGGGGGCTGCCCCCTCAATGCATGTCTTCAGGTACGCAATGATTTAAGGAGTTAACATTCCCGTATGTGACATGTAACCAAACATCAAAGTAAAGCTTTTTATTTTACAGGTGTTGTTCCACTCACCTAGTTTTATAAGCTATATGGTGAGTTCAGACCACAAGTTGAAGTGCATTGCCTCTGACAACTGTGTTTTATGCCTTGTTCTCAAAATATGGGAACATGTGAACCGAAACATGTATTGTGGCAATCTTAATTCTGGTGAGTTTATTGCTGAATTTTGACCTCTACATGTTAATACATATAATCAAATGTCAATTTTCTTTGGTTGCAGAATTATGTAAACTTTTAGGGTGCACTGCTGAATCAGATGTATTTTATGTTATGAGCAGCATTGTCTCTGAAATGCATTATGCATTTCAAAGAATTGAACCTAGGTAATATTTTTCCAAGTTATTATTTTGCTTACGTTAACACTTTTTGTTTTGTAAATGTCCATTTCCTGTGTGCAGCTATGAACTCTCTCCTATTTTTGACTCTTTTGGTGGCATTATTGAAATCCAAAGTGAGTGTGCTTATACTGTTTGTAGAATTTATTACTATACATTTCCTTGATTTGTTTGTTTATGTTCCTATTGTTTCTTCCTCAGATTTGTGCCAATGCCATGGCATTCAGGAACCCACAGGGGAATTGTCCATTGGTGCGAAGGTTTTTATTAATGCAAATGAAAATCTGCAGCAGGCCATTGACGAACTGTACAGCTCGAAGAATGTGTTGTGTGAAACCTGTGGTTCTGAAAAGCAAATTCTAAAAAAGGTCTTACAGTTGCCTGATATTTTTCTGATTTCTCCAATTAGGTAAAGGTTTACATTTAACTTGAAAGTCATGCAAATATTTCTTTTTGTTTTAACATATAAATTTGCATTGGGTTTCAGACCGGAGCTTGAACACTATGTTGTGCCTTCAACTGTTAACTTAGGTCCTGGCAAGAAGTATGAAGTTATTGGGTCTATTATCAATGGCACAACAGCCAATGTAAAAACCTATTCTGGCACTTTTGTTCAACTAAAAGACAAAAGGGTAAGTATTTTCTCAATAGATGATTATCAGCAGTTCTGTTTCATTTACTGACAAGAGTTAATTAATTTATTTTTTAACAGAAAAGGGGTGTATCATGGCACAAGGTCCAAAATGTTGATGCTCAAAACAGTTGTCAAGTTTTAGTGTATCAGAGTGTGTGTGAAGGGCCACTAAAATTTAGGGAAGTGAGAACTCCAAAGAAAATGAAGTGTTCTACTCCTATAGGGTCAGCTCGTTCCACCACTACTGCATGGAATGTTACTCCAATTGTAAGGATCAAGAAAATTGTGAACAAATTTATATAACAATTTAAAAAATTGCATTGTAAAAATTCTGCTTCCTAGGTTCAGCCTGCTCCACCTGTTACATCAGGACGGAGGTTACAACCGAAGCGGCTGGATTATGGTGTACCACTGGCTCCACATCAATCCTCAAGTGCTTCAGAGAAGGTAACATCTCTATGCTTAGAAGAAGTATTAATATGTATAGTCCTGCCATATAGTCTTATATTTAAAAGAGATTTACACAGTACAATAACCTGAATAGGTTCCAAAGTGTCAATCTTACATTTACCAAGTAGCATTGATGATAATTTCTTTAAGTATCCATAATTAAAACAAAACATAGATTTACAGGAAATACCTACATGTCAGTAGGTATCTAAAACTAAAACTACATAACAGTATTAAAATTATATCTTTCAAACAATTTGAAGTTGTATTAAAACAATTACATCTTAAAAGTTATTGCTTGATGTGATGTGGAAATAATTTACGAGGTGTCCTCATGAAAAAATATTCGGGTACAATCAGCTCCCTGTGTAAAGCTATTTCTTTGGCTTTTAACTCATCCCACTTGTCCTTATCAAAGGGTACTTCTAAAATTAAAGTGTCTTTCGGGGTCCATATCACAAAATCACACACTTGGAGTCCAGTAATTCCTAAATAATGTTGTACTTGTGTGTAATATGGATTTTTTTTTTAAGAACTATCTTGCCATTTATGTTATCCCATTTGAGGCAAAAGTTTGAAAGCTGCTCTTTAGATAAGACTTCACTGAAGTCTTGTGGTTTGGCATGTCTTAACATGTATGGGCACTTAGCTTCTACAATTCTTGATGGGTGGATTTTAGATCGACAAATTCCATCAACACTGGCTGCACCCTCAGGGAAGTCTGTGCTTTTCAGTAAGCCAATGTTGGTCTTCACTTTTATTGTTGGGTCAA
>NW_026267198.1:1259487-1265829 GCF_000697945.3 Frankliniella occidentalis
AAGTAAAGCTTTTTATTTTACAGGTGTTGTTCCACTCACCTAGTTTTATAAGCTATATGGTGAGTTCAGACCACAAGTTGAAGTGCATTGCCTCTGACAACTGTGTTTTATGCCTTGTTCTCAAAATATGGGAACATGTGAACCGAAACATGTATTGTGGCAATCTTAATTCTGGTGAGTTTATTGCTGAATTTTGACCTCTACATGTTAATACATATAATCAAATGTCAATTTTCTTTGGTTGCAGAATTATGTAAACTTTTAGGGTGCACTGCTGAATCAGATGTATTTTATGTTATGAGCAGCATTGTCTCTGAAATGCATTATGCATTTCAAAGAATTGAACCTAGGTAACATTTTTCCAAGTTATTATTTTGCTTACGTTAACACTTTTTGTTTTGTAAATGTCCATTTCCTGTGTGCAGCTATGAACTCTCTCCTATTTTTGACTCTTTTGGTGGCGTTATTGAAATCCAAAGTGAGTGTGCTTATACTGTTTGTAGAATTTATTACTATACATTTCCTTGATTTGTTTGTTTATGTTCCTATTGTTTCTTCCTCAGATTTGTGCCAATGCCATGGCATTCAGGAACCCACAGAGGAATTGTCCATTGGTGCGAAGGTTTTTATTAATGCAAATGAAAATCTGCAGCAGGCCATTGACGAACTGTACAGCTCGAAGAATGTGTTGTGTGAAACCTGTGGTTCTGAAAAGCAAATTCTAAAAAAGGTCTTACAGTTGCCTGATATTTTTCTGATTTCTCCAATTAGGTAAAGGTTTACATTTAACTTGAAAGTCATGCAAATATTTCTTTTTGTTTTAACATATAAATTTGCATTGGGTTTCAGACCGGAGCTTGAACACTATGTTGTGCCTTCAACTGTTAACTTAGGTCCTGGCAAGAAGTATGAAGTTATTGGGTCTATTATCAATGGCACAACAGCCAATGTAAAAACCTATTCTGGCACTTTTGTTCAACTACAAGACAAAAGGGTAAGTATTTTCTCAATAGATGATTATCAGCAGTTCTGTTTCATTTACTGACAAGAGTTAATTAATTTATTTTTTAACAGAAAAGGGGTGTATCATGGCACAAGGTCCAAAATGTTGATGCTCAAAACAGTTGTCAAGTTTTAGTGTATCAGAGTGTGTGTGAAGGGCCACTAAAATTTAGGGAAGTGAGAACTCCAAAGAAAATGAAGTGTTCTACTCCTATAGGGTCAGCTCGTTCCACCACTACTGCATGGAATGTTACTCCAATTGTAAGGATCAAGAAAATTGTGAACAAATTTATATAACAATTTAAAAAATTGCATTGTAAAAATTCTGCTTCCTAGGTTCAGCCTGCTCCACCTGTTACATCAGGACGGAGGTTACAACCGAAGCGGCTGGATTATGGTGTACCACTGGCTCCACATCAATCCTCAAGTGCTTCAGAGAAGGTAACATCTCTATGCTTAAAAGAAGTATTAATATGTATAGTCCTGCCATATAGTCTTATATTTAAAAGAGATTTACACAGTACAATAACCTGAATAGGTTCCAAAGTGTCAATCTTACATTTACCAAGTAGCATTGATAATAATTTCTTTAAGTATCCATAATTAAAACAAAACATAGATTTACAGGAAATACCTACATGTCAGTAGGTATCTAAAACTAAAACTACATAACAGTATTAAAATTATATCTTTCAAACAATTTGAAGTTGTATTAAAACAATTACATCTTAAAAGTTATTGCTTGATGTGATGTGGAAATAATTTACGAGGTGTCCTCATGAAAAAATATTCGGGTACAATCAGCTCCCTGTGTAAAGCTATTTCTTTGGCTTTTAACTCATCCCACTTGTCCTTATCAAAGGGTACTTCTAAAATTAAAGTGTCTTTCGGGGTCCATATCACAAAATCACACACTTGGAGTCCAGTAATTCCTAAATAATGTTGTACTTGTGTGTAATATGGATTTTTTTTTTAAGAACTATCTTGCCATTTATGTTATCCCATTTGAGGCAAAAGTTTGAAAGCTGCTCTTTAGATAAGACTTCACTGAAGTCTTGTGGTTTGGCATGTCTTAACATGTATGGGCACTTAGCTTCTACAATTCTTGATGGGTGGATTTTAGATCGACAAATTCCATCAACACTGGCTGCACCCTCAGGGAAGTCTGTGCTTTTCAGTAAGCCAATGTTGGTCTTCACTTTTATTGTTGGGTCAAATTTAAGCCTTTCTATTTTGTATGATTTCAAAGCTTTGCTTTCATTTTGAATCCCCCAATTCATAGCTGGGATGGCCTCAGGATCTATGGGATCCAAGCCCCATAGATGTTTTCGAAGAAAGTTCATTTCTGCTGTTTTGGAGTGCTTCTGCAAGGCAAAATGAGCTGATGTTCCAGTAACATGAAGACCTCTAAGATGAAGCCACATGTCACTGTTTGTCTGGCCTTGTGTCTCGTGAAATTGATACACTCGATGGTCCTTGTTTTTTCGGAGCATGATTTTGGCCTTAGAGGGCATTATTTGAAGATTTTGACGGAAAAACTCACACAATGAGGCTACATTTTCTAGAAAATCTGCTGCGTAGATTTCATCTTGATACTTGATGGAGAGGTGCTTCTGAAATAGTGTTTCCACCAGGTTGACATTGTTCAGTTCTTCCACAAAATCATTAATTTCCTGTAATGTTAACTGCCGTTGCCTGTCCATTGGCCTGGGGTCAAAGTAAGCTCTTCGTTTTATATCTATTTTGAAGGACTCGTATTGTGTATCCCTCACAGCTCCAGGATTCCTTTTTAAAGCTCCTTTACCCCATTGCTGTGGGATAGATGTGCAGGTCAAGGCTGTAATCAATTTCAAAAGCAGTGTTATTTATTATCTGAGCAAGCAAACAAAATGAACTAAAATCAATTATGAAAAAGACATTGTTGTTGAAAATGTGTTTATCTGAAGTGATTTCTAATTTTGTCATATGTTTTCAGATGAGTCCAGCCAAATCCAACTGTGGAGCGAGTCCCAGAACCCCTAGTCAACGGAGCAGGAAAATCAAATATGTGCGACTAAGAAGTGTTGTCAGTTATGAATTCTGTTGTAAAGACCCAAAGAAATTCAAGCATTTCACTGGTCTCTCCATTTATAACTTTAAAGTGCTCTACAATTTGCTGGGAGGTGATCAAGAAATAAGAAGACTGAAAGTGAAAGGCTATGCAGGAAGAACACCGAAGAGATTCAGTGTCGAGGGGAAGCTCTCGTCAAAGGATAAATTGTTGATGTTTCTTTGGAGACTTAGAAGAGGAATGCCCCTTCGAGACCTTGCCTACATTTTTGGTGTTGGTCTCACAACCTGTTGCCAGGTTGTGTATGCCATGCTCCGATACCTGTGCCTAACTTTTCAAGGTCTAGAAAAGGACATGTTTATCTCTGCTCAAGATCAAAAGAAGAAGCCGAAGCCTTTCAAGCCCTTTCCAAATTTGAGAGCTATCATAGATGGATTTGAAATTTTCATTCAAACACCCAGTAATTTCCAGCAACAGGGTAATACATACTCAGATTATAAAGCCCACAATACGATACGGTTTCTTGTGGGCATATCCTGTCATGGAGGCATTTTGTTTGTCAGCCCTGGTTATGAGGGTAGTATGTCAGAAAAACAAGCCTTAAAAGAGAGCGGCTTCATGGATTTTTTGGAACCTGGTGATGTTATCATGAGTGATCGTGGTTTTGCTATAAACAATGACTTACTTCGAATAGGTGTGGATGTCTTGAAGCCACCCTCCCTGGATGGACGTCCCAAGTTCACACCCGAAGAAGAAATCTTGACAAGAGCCATTGCCAGTGCCAGAATCTATGTGGAGCATGCAGTTCGTTTAATTAAAGTGAACCGTCTCTTGCAAGGTATTATCCCCTTGAAGTTGCTTCCAACTATTTCTGACTATGTGTATGTAGCTGGGTATTTAGCCAATTTTGGGTATAAAACTTTCCAAGGCAGTAAGAATAGAAATAAAAAATGTTGAAGAAAGAATACATGTGAGGCTCAGTTGGAAAATCTGTAGTTATTGTGTATTGTACTTTGCCAAGTTTGGATATGTATTTCCAAGGCAGTAAGAAAGGAAAATAAAAGCAGATGTGAATGATGGATGGATGTAAAGCACAGTTGGAAAATTTCTTGTCAAAGTTTGTATGTAAAACCAATAAGGGCAATAAGAAATGAAAATGAATTGTGAATAAATGATAGATATAAGGCTCAATTGCAATAATATGAAGTAATTATTTATTAAGTTATTCAACATCACAAGACCATCAAGCACACTACCACAGGATAGGTACAATTTACAGCAGCGTAAGAGATGTTAAAAAAGCATTTGAACAATTAAAACATACATGCAGACTCACATTGACATGCAATAAAGCAGAACTTACCTCAAAATCTCCAGATTGAACATAGCTGTAAATGGTTATTAAAACTAACTACAACCAGCTGACATGCAAACAACACTGTTCAGAAATAAGAAAAAAATATATGTTAGTTGGCACAACACAACAGACACAAAAAAAAAAAAAGGGAGAATTATTACAAGTGGTAAGTAGGGATGGAATGAAAAAGAGGGGACTCATGAAAATAAATTTGATGAAATGACAATGAAAGGAGATGTAGTGGCCTGGTCAATATCTGAAGCAGGGCAAAATAATTCCAAAGGAATACAGCAAATGAAATGGGAGTAAATGGCTTCTAAATGTTGGCAAGTGTGCATATGACTCTTGAAAAGAAAACCATAGAAGACAGTGGATCTTTCCAATGAGGTAGGAATCAAATCAACACTTTGGGGAAAAATACACATAGGTTCATTAATTAGTGTGGTTGATCTGAAAAGAAATACAAGGGCATGAAGACTTTGCCCAGCCGCTAGTGCTGTATAATCATGAACCAAGGACTAGAGTAGAACAACAACCCTACACAACAAGAGTACAAGGAAAATCGTGTAACTGTATTACTATGTAAATATAGTATATTGGTACATGATATACCAAAGATAAACTAATGATACACAACAATAGAGCACACATTTGAATTGCTTACCTCCATAACCATTGAGTCGAATATGACTCCAAATGAACAACAAGGTAGCACACACATGCACACAGCGACCAAGTGATTGCTGTATGCAGTCACAAGTACCACCCTGTACATTGCCTGACCTCACAGATATTGCAATTTGCACATCATGTTTAACAGCTTCCATTGATGCTCTCACTTCTGCTTTTACAAAGTAGGTCCTTCCTGCTTCACAAACATCATGAACATTCCTTACATACTTGCTCTTGAGGAACGGAGGGCAAGGTCTGCTGCCCAGACCTAGCCTCATTATTTGGGTTGCCATTGATGTTGCTTATTTGAGTCCTCACATTATAATCATGGGAGGACTGATTTGATGTTGTCTGTAAGTACATGAAGGAATTAATTTTCCAGGAACAATTCTACATTATTTGTTATTTATAGGAATTCACATTTACCTTATTTCTTTTAGTACGTTTAACAATAAGTGGAGATACAGTGAACTTGCTTCTCCCCGGCCTCTTCTTGGGACTTTTTTCTCTGGAGTCACTACTTGAAAAGGATGTATTCTATAACAGCAGGAAACAAAAAATAAGTGTAACAGAGAGTACAGACTTAAAAAGATAGAAATTTCCCAGCACCACATGAAGGGAAGTATATGTACCAGAGGCATGCAGCCTAAGTCCTCATGGATGTCAGGCAACCACTGAGATGAGACCTTCAAAACAGAGGATTTTGTTGTTAGGTACAATTAATTTGAAATTCAGTAGGAGAAGGGACACAGTTTTTGCATGAGTATATTTTATACCTTTGCTTTTTTAGGGGAGGGAGCTGGTTCTAAATCAGCTTGCTGTGAAAATAAATGAAATATATCAGTACACAAGTAATTTGTTAAAGAATGTAACAAAATAAAAAAGACAAAAAATTAGAGCAAATAATGTTACGGTTGTCTGTAATTTATGAGGAGTGGCAAGATGAGAAGGACGTGGAGCTGCAGACACATTTATAGGTGAGCAGGTGGGAAGACTAGATTTCCCATCAGGAACAACTCGTGGCAAGCGGGAATACCAAAGAAGGTATGCCTTTCTGGGGTCCAGTTTTCTACTTGTGACACTGGACACTCTTGAGTCATCAAACTCATACCATCTACACCAAAGGGACAATTTGGGGAAAAATTATACTACTCCAAAGTAGTTTAGTCATCAAAGATGTTAGTGCAAACATAATTTTTGAAAGAAAATATTCTGTTTTCATAGATTGAATTAATTTAGCTCTTTCCTTAAATAAAATTAT
>NW_026267199.1:0-1706 GCF_000697945.3 Frankliniella occidentalis
ATTAGAAGATTAAAGTGGGCTGACCAGAGAGTGAGTGTTTTGTGTACTTGTATCTAAAGTAAGCAGGTGTAAAAAAAAAAATTGTACACCCATCAGACGGCTGGAAACTTACCGAAAGCAAAAGGAAAATCCAAATTTACAAGCGTGCTAATCAGAAGGAGTGTTTTGTGTAACTAAATTTAGAACAGGCATGCGTGTACCCAACAGGCAGCTAGACGGTTACTCCCTAAAAGACTGAAGAAAAATCTCAATTTTTGTAAGTGTGCTAACCAGAGAATGAGTGTTTTGTGTAACTGTATTTAAAATAAGCGTATGTGTACCCAGCAGGCAGCTGAATTTTATTCCCTAAAAGACTGAAAGTAAAAGAAAAAATTCAAGTTTTTTTAAGTGTATTAGCCAGAAAATGAGTGTTTCGCGTGTCTACATTAACACTTTCAGTGCCATACGACCACCTTGTTTCCAAATCACTAATTTTTTTAACAAATTTTTAAATCCCTGGGGGTTTATCGCAGACCAAAAATAAAAGTGGTACAAAGGTGTCTCAGATAGACAATCAAAAGCCGCAACTTGGTTTTTCGATCCGCGATAAAGTTACGACAACAGGGTGTCCATGTGGCACTCAAGCCCATTTCTGTCATGACAACATGGTGGTCGTATGGCATTTCGAGACACGGGACCTACGACCACCATGTAGTCGTATGGCACTCGGTGACCCGGGACATACGACCACCAGGTGGTCGTATGGCACTCGGTGACCCGGGACATACGACCACCATGTGGTCGTATGGCACTCAACACCAATATCATACGACCACCGAGTGGTCGTAATCACTGCCATGGTGTTGAGTGCCATACGACCACATGGTGGTCGTATGTCCCCTGTCGTCAAGTGCCATACGACCACATGGTGGTCGTATACCTCATGTCCCTCAGTGCCATACGACCACCTGGTGGTCGTATACCCGAAGTCCCTAAGTGCCATACGACCACATGGTGGTCCTATACCCCACCTCCCTTTGTGCCATACGACCACATGATGTTTGCACTGGCCTCGGATGCCGGACGACCACACCAGGTGTTGTATGCTTTTAGGGCCTCGATTGCTTTACGACCACCGTAAGGTCGTGCCCTTTTACCTCTCAAAATGGCCTGGCACTGAACGTGTTAAAAGGTTACAGTGAATCTTTTACGTAAGCTGCGGTGCTGCAAGGTTCACTGCAGCTTCCTATGAAGTTCACCGTTAGCTTTTGTTAGTGAACTACGCAGGTAATTTTGCGGGGTTGGAACTTCCCCATCCCAAATGCATGTCGAAACGATGTCGTTGCGACGTCGATTCAACAGTTTTCCATTGCTTCGTTGTCGTTCCGACGTCGATTCGACTTTCATTTTTCGCTGTGTTCGTTGCTCTCCGTAACTGGCATCACGGGTTTGGAACATGAGTTTTCGCCAATTACCATGGCAGACAGGAAAAGGAAAACGAGGGAGAAAAAGAGGGAGGGGGACACGCACTTACACACATGCATAACACCTTACTTTTGTGTACGTTTGGAAGTACACAGCATTATGTTGAGGGATAAAGACGGTCGCTATTTACAACACTGGTCAGTCCACGCAGCCGTAGAGCTTGGCCACCACACAAAGGTGCGCGTCGCGCCAAGCTGCTTGGCCGACTATACGCACAGCCCGTCCCCTTCCTGGCTGCGCTC
>NW_026267199.1:2854-3256 GCF_000697945.3 Frankliniella occidentalis
CCCCCTCCCTCCCAATAGGACGAATGGACATTCGCCGCGGCGCACCGGCGAAACTCAAGATTCACCAGTGGCATTGGAGAATCTTGAGTTTCGCCGGTGAAAGACCGATAAAAAAACAAATAAAACCATCACAGTGGACATTCGCCGCAAAAACTGGAGAATTCGGACTTTCGCCAACATCGGACTTTCGCCCTAACATATATATCAAAGTAAGATATTTACTTGTACGTGTGGAACTGGCAAGGAAGCGGTGGCGGTGGCGGTGTCTTTATCCATGCCAACTTGATTTCTTTCATAACGCAGGCTGAAAATAAAATTTAAAATAAATTAGCACTACAATTAAAAACATTTTGAGCAAAAAATAAAAGAAGATACATGGAAGGAGAGAAAGTTTAACACACC
>NW_026267199.1:3777-4081 GCF_000697945.3 Frankliniella occidentalis
GAGCAGCGCGCCAAACACGAACGTGAGGCACACGCCCGTCCACACGTCGATGGCCTTGGTGTACGAGACGGGCGGCAGCGAGGCGTTGATACCTGTGGTGGTCAGAAGGTGCACAGAAATCAGTCGACTTTCACTACGCACGCTGATGAGGCATGAGGCTGTCCGAGGGAGCGCGCCTGGCTGGTGTACACGCTAAATCCTTATGCATTGAGTTGTGCATAAACATGCAGAATTTTATGCAGCCATAAAATCATGGAAAATTTGTATGCATAACTATCAGTTTGTACATTATCATGCACAATTT
>NW_026267199.1:4131-5838 GCF_000697945.3 Frankliniella occidentalis
CCCCATCCCACCCCTCCGCACCCACCTATACTGGAAAAAGAGAACAGCGCGTGGCGTGGCCCCCCAGCGCGGTGGGGCCGAGAATCGATTTCATCAATTCCGCCAAAATATCGTGCGACGACCTGGCCGGGCCAACGGCGTGGGGCGTGGCGTGGAGCTGCCGTATTGTGCCCCGGCACACCGTGGCAGTGGACTTTGTCCGTCTGTCTATCTGTTTTTCGGTGGCCCTCTTTCTCTCAATAATGATTCTGATCCCCGATACAACGATACTCCCGCCACGCCACGCTACGCCACGCCACATCAGCCGTGGGGCACGATAGGTCATGCATGGAAAGCGAGCGCCAATAAGCGCCAGGGGAGACCAAACATGACGGTGCAGCAATGAGTTTTCAACGCACAGCACGGATGTTAAAAGGTGAAACGAGGCAGAAACGAGGCCGCGAGCGGCCCCGTGTCGCCCGGTGGCAACCGCTACCGTTATTTTCTTTTTTTTATGAATTTGTTTTTTGCGCTCCGATAGAAGCTGTCGCCAGCACGCATTCACGCTCACAGTCGCGCTCTCACCCACACACACGGGCGCGCACACTCTGCGCAGAAGATTAGATTACAGCCACGGGGTATCGACAGCGCGTTGACACATGTCAGTCCATGTTTGCAGAGTGATTGAAACAAATCCGCGCGCACGGTGAGCGCCTGGCGGTGGCAGGGGGCTATGAGAGGCTGAGGCGGGGCGGAACTCGTCTGGTTCAGAACAGGGGCGGCGTACGCACGCACGTCACGCCGGCGTGGCCTCACAGCCATCTGGAGCATCCTCCAGGGCGGGTGGGTCGCGGTCTGGCCGGGTCGACCTCGCTGGAGTGGGTCGTCGTGGGTCCAGATGGCCATCAACCGACACAGCGCAATGCGGCCTGCGGTGTGGAGTGCTGCTCGGGCGTGTGTTGTTTGTGCTGCTGCGCGAGCTTTGATGTGTGCTTGGGCAGCGTGTGCGTGGGCGTGTGCTTGGTCGCGCGCTTGGGCGTGTGCTTGGGCATGTGCTTGGTCGTGTGCTTGGTCGTGTGCGTAGTCGTGTGCGTGTGCTTACGGTCGTGTGCGTGTGCTTGGTCGTGTGCGTGGGCGTGTGCGTGGGCGTGTGGCTTGGGCGAGCTCCACACCACACAGTTTCGCCACCCCTCAGCGCGCAGCGGCTCCCACTCCAACAGGTACGCCGGCCGGGCCTCTCGTCTTCCCGCCGCGTCCGCCCCCCCCCTCTTTGAGACCCGTCTCCTGGTCAGGTCGGGCCTTTGACAACTGTCCGAGTCGTCGTCCTCTTTGCCCACATCGAGTTTTACCAGGTCAGCTGCCCTGGATCCCGCGGTCTCTGGCGCTCCCCGACGTTAACACCGCTCTCGCTACACGAGGATAGGTTTCCCGGTTTTCCAATAAATACTGGGAGCAGGGGGACACGAAGAAGAAAGAGAAACTTTTGCGTTGGGTCTGTCCAACATCTTAGGTACGCCGCTGGAGGAGACGCTTTTTCGGGACCTCGGCGCAGCCCGAGAGAAGGAAAAACGAATTTCCGTAGCAGCTTGCGTGAGACGCCCGCACCCTACCGCCTCCGAACCCAGACCCGGAAATGAGGCGATTGGATGCGAATCCCATGTCGCGCTGCAGCACCAGCCGCCCTCAGGTGAGCGAGGGAGAGGCGGGAGCGGGGCCGCAGCGAAGCCC
>NW_026267199.1:5888-17910 GCF_000697945.3 Frankliniella occidentalis
AAAAAATTACGATGACTCCAAATCCTGTATATTTTTTCCGGTAGAAAAGTGAGCAATAAATTTTCAGCAACATCACGTTGTCTACCCTGTAGAGGGGTCGCTCTCGGCCTCACCCACCGGGATCGGTGTCGCCTACTAAGGCTTCGAGACTAAGATAGAGATACTTCTCTTTAAAGGAGCTCAGCCAATCACTTCCACGAGATCGTCAACGGTTGATCCGCTTCCGATCCGAACTCTTAGTGGGGGTTAGCTTTAGGTGTTAGCTTACGACTTTATTGTTATTGATCAAAAAGGTCTAAACAAAGAGTGGGTACTTTGAGACCAAATTTCAGGTTGGCATGATTTAGTGTTTTGCGTCCACCTCGTTACTCCAGCAAGGTGTAGCCCTAGCCCAAGTCGGATCAGGGTGAGTTTTTAGCGATGAACATATATAAGTTCTTGTTTCGTGATTTATTTATCTTTTTTATGGTTATTCCGTACAGCCCGTACGAAAAGAAAGTATAAGAAGAAAAGCGGTCAGAAGATAAAACTGCAGTCTGAATGTTTTAAATTTATTTTGGCATCCTTATTAGGGGGCCGCGACGGGGCTGGGTAGCTTCAGCTGTATGAGCACTACAAGGTACGTAGTGACGGCGCTCATCACCTGGAAGAGAGAGAGAGTCTATCAAATCCAGAGTAAACAATGTTGCACACATCTCCACTCTTGCTGTACTCACGGTGCACACCAACGGCAGGCTCAGGTCGAACACACCAAAAGCGCTTACGGTTATCTTGCGGTGCAGGAGGTGCATCGACAGAGACTTAAGCTGAACCGAGATCTGCCCGTCGAGCATCTCGTAGCTAACGGAGCGGCTGACTATCGACCCCGTGAGGAGTGCCTGTTAATACGTCAGGTAAAGATTTAGGGAATTGTTGTGGGAGGCTGATTCTTACAAACTCAGCTAGACTGTACCGCACGTACCCTGCGGCCATATTTAGTATGCAATCCCGCAACTGCTGCGTATTCACAGTTACATCCGGTAAGGGTGCGGGCGAGTGTGCCTCAGGGGTCATCCAGAAAGTCCGTCCGTCCTTCTCAGTTAACCTGCTAAGTTCCGCCTATGCAAGCTCTCATAGCGCCTGATAGGTAGGCAACGCCTCCCCTGCTGTGCATGCGTGTACTGCGGGCCGGCCTACCCCGAGTCTCGCAGGCGCCAAGCTCCCTGGAATTACCGAATTAATCTATGAGAAACTCCGACGTACTTTCGGAACGATCCCTTGTGGTCTTTGGACCGTGGCGCGGCCACTCAGTAGGCCTGGCCAACCGCCCGCCTCCGCGGAGAGCGGTGCAGTCGCACTACGAACTTGGACAAAAGGACTTGGACTTAGGGTGGTCCACGGACCCCTTCCTTTCTTTTTTACTTATACTGTGCCGCACGCAGGCGTGCGTGCGGGCTTGCCTACCGTCGCTTACCGCGGCGCCTTATGGCCGCGTGCGAGAACACTGTAAATCCGGGGCGTCCAGCAACTGTGCGACAAAAGGTGCCCGACTCTAAAACCTGTGCGACTTGCTGGACACCTCGTAGTTTGGCGCCCTTTCCCTGCAGAGGGGCCCAATCAGGGGGTGTCCAACAACAGGACACCCTACCTAGGCTTGGCCTGGACCCTTGTGCAGGGAAAAGGGTGCCAAACCAAATGGTGTCCAGCAGGTGTGCGACTTAAGTTGCAAGTTTTAGGGTCAGGCACATGTTGTCGCACAGTTGTTGGACACCCCCGATTTACAGTGTATGCAACCCGCCCGCACTCCTGCATCCGGTACAGTATAAGCAATTTAAAGGAAGGTGTCTGTGGACCACCCTGTGTGACTGTACCCCACACCGCAGCGTCTAAGGCAGGCCGGCGGGTGGAATTGGCGGGAGGAATCACCAAACAACTAGGGATTTTATATTCCAAATGCGTATTTTGGGGATTTTTTGTGTTTTTAAATCTTTTATTTTTAATGTGGTTTACTGAAAAGTTTGTCTTTTTCCTATTTCTCTGAGAGAGTTTCCCGTCTGGAAAAATTTTGGGCTATAAAATCCCTACCTGGAACTCGAGGTTTTTTCGACCAGCAACACCTACCTCCTCGATGGTGCTGGAGCACGGCTGGACGAGGGCGAGCATCCGCAGGAAGTGGCAGGCCAGCCACAGGACCTGGATCGTGACGAACATGGAGCGCAGCGACGGCGGCGGTTCCGGCCTCACCTCGGCGAAGGCGTCGGACTCGAGCACCAGGTCGACGATGAAGTAGGTGGTGACGACGAGGCGGACCACCAGCCCCAGCATGTTGCACAGCAGGAACAGGCTGTGCTGGCGCGCCACCGACTCGACGCACTGGCACAGCAGGTCGTAGGCGGTGGCCAGGCGGCCGATGGCGCGGCTCTTCCTGTCCGTGTTCACCACGGTCTCTGCGGCCGGCCGAAGGGTCAGGGACGCGGCTGCTGGACTACAAACGGGATGCCACGCACAAAGTCTTACCGTGGACCTCGGCGGCGGGGTAGTCGGAGAGGCAGTCCGTCAGCTCGGCGTTGATGGTGCGGAAGCGCGCGCGCACGCCGCTCACGTCGTCGACGAACATGGCCTCCCTCATGTAGGTGATGATGTACGCCAGGTACGACGGCATGGTGTGTATGGCGTACTGCTCGTCGTCGCACAGCTTGTAGAACAGGTCCAGCAGCGCGACGAACGAGAGGGTCATGAGGAACACGAGCAGCCAGCGGGGCACCGCGTAGGCCCTCGGCGCCAGCAGGCTGTCCACCTGCAACCATGCCGAGGACGTCATGGTGCGCCCTTTTGGCGCGATGTACCCCTGCTTGTCACAGTGAGGAACAGGTGTGTCGAGCCGAGGCGAGACGAGGTCGATTTATCTGTATTCGCCGCCCTTTTTTCAACATCGTTTTTGACATTGATGTGATGGTTGTGCTCACCCTCCTGAGCTGGGCATTGAGGCGCAGCACTAGGTGTTGGGTCGTGGCGGCCTGCAGCACGCACACGGCCGCGATCACGCTGATGGTCGTCATGTCGAACAACCCTACGAGGCGGGTGGTCTCCTGGCCGCTCGTGGACGTGACGTTGGCGGCCAGGGCCTCGTCGAGCAGCGACATGTCCGCGTACTTGTGCACGAGCTTGTAGGCGGTCCAGCCCACCACCAGGGTCATGAGCGACAGCGAGTAGAGCAGCCAGCCGAGGGAGGGCGCCAGCGGCGGGCACCAGCACCGCGCCCACCGCGGCCCGCCCGGCACGGAGAGCCGCTGGGAGAGACGAGACGATTGGGAGAGTCAGGACCAGCGTCCGGAGAGATGATGCAGGTGTGCGGAGTGGCCTACCTCGAGCGGGCGCAGGCGGCGGCGCTGCACCGCGCACTGGCACCTCTGCAGGGACATGGGCAGCAGTCCGAACAGCCTGCTTGTCGGCCAGAGCCTGTGCAAGGGTTGAGTTTCGGGTTTCGATTGCATTATGCAGTGAATTAAGACGGTAGATAGAGACGCCAAGGCAGTGAAAAGGGGGAATAACAACCTAGTACCCACCAGTCGTTCGTCCTCTCGAAACTCTCCATGTCGCCACTGCGTGCAGTCCAGCGGTCGTCGTGGCTGCGGCCCGTCTATTTGAGCTTAACGTCGGCGAACTGAAAGGGCCGCCCGTGTTGTGCAAAGACCACGCCGAGATCAATATCGGCGCCTACGGTTCCACAAACTTGGGACGAAATAGTAAGGAAGGGGCAGGAGGAGAGGGAGCGAAGGATTGACAGCTTGAAGTGCCGCACTGTTCACTCTTTTTTACTTTCCGGTCTCTCGTCCTCTAACTGCGTTTCCTAGTCACTCTTTTTCTAGTGCTATCATTTTATTACCACCTAACCTTTCAGTTTGAAGGGAACGGGGGGTGGGGGAGGGGGTGACAGTAAGAAATAAAAAACGATAAAACGACGTCGACGTAACGACAACGCTCGGCAACATTCAAACTGGGTGGTTCGCACTGGAGCCGTATCATGTTCCCATTCTTTCCCCAACTCCTTAACTTTTTCTCAACTTTTCCCTAACTACTACTCAACCTTTTCCCAGCTTATCCCCAACTTCTCATCAACCTAAATGGAACAAAATTATGTACCGGGTGTAACTGAGAATGCGCAACAGTGTTGCGGGTTTGCCTACCCAGTTAGCCCGTAAGGCGCCATGGCCCCTGCAGCCCTGGCGGGTATGCAATCCCGCAACACTGTTGCGCAATCTCAGTTACACCCGGTAGGTGTAGTAGTCTTAGTACCTCCCCACCTGAAATCTTAAACGAAACAATCTCTTTTATTTTGCACATAATGATGATCTGTGGAGATTCTGGTATTTTAAAGGGTGGCTTGACAGCGACAAAATTGAACACAATATTGATGGCTCAACATTTTTTATTTCAGAATTAATTGAGATCATGGTCCATACTTATTCACCAGGTAACAAATATTTGGTGTCAATGTCTTCAGTACATACAAGAATTTAAACAAGGTAATTTTAGGTAATTTTATTAGCCTGGGTAACATTTTGAAACTTGAGATAAGCACAGTTAGGCCCATTGAAAAAGGACTATTGAGTTGCTAGTCCCTAGGGGTTTCTAATTAGTGCTACTTCTTCAAGGTTATTGACCATCATTATTACACCTTACTTTCTTTAATTATGGATGAAGATGGAGGTGTTACACCATCAACCACTTTTTCATAATTTTTAACAACTTCTGTTCAGCAGGAACTCAGCCAATAAGTAAGGTAGTTTTCCAAACGCTTCTTTATGTAAAATAGTTTTGCTTTCTATCTAAACTCAAATTTGCTCAAAAGTGGTCTATTATGAAAACAACATTGATAGTAATAGGCCATTGTAGGGTTAAATCATAACATTTGCAAACAGGCGACTTAAAATGGCGCAATTTTGATGAAACCAGAGAAAAAAGGGTTCAAAGCTGGCAAGTGTCAATGAATTTCATAATGTAGTTCTATTATCTATATTACTATTTAAAACTTACAAAAGGCTACTGGTGGTGTTGCTAAATGCTATCTAAAAAAAATGGTCAGTGCTGGACGTTCTCCATTTCCAAGCTTATAAAATAACTGAGCAATGCAAAAAATTATGAAGGAAGAGCAGATCAATGCTATGGTCAGTGCCAGTGCCAGAGGACTATTATGAATAAGTTTAACCTACAAATTTGTAACATTTGATTTTTGATAACAAAATTTGCCTCTTTGGTGTTCAATTGACAATAAAATGTAATGGGAAAATTCAAAGGCAAGAATGAAGTTCCTCTTAAATGATTTTCATTTGCTTGTTAAGCAAATCACAATTTGTTTTCATGTAAAACTACTGTTATCTGCAGAATACCTGCATATTACCTGAGTTTACATTTTTCTCAAAGTTCTGAGACCTTTCTAAAAGGACTACAAATAACAGGCAAAATGATATTGGCTGGTGATAAGGATACGCAAGTGATCTTGCAACAAGGCTGACCCATACTGATGGGTACTTTGAGGTTCCAAGTCGTTTTAGAGACCTTGAATTGAAACTTGCCGTGGACATTGGACAGTTTCTGGAAAAACAAAGAAAGAAAATGCTGGGCTCTCCTTGATTTGGCAATCTAGAGTCGTTGAAGCTAGCGACCAGCGCGACCCCCGCATACGACCCCTTGAAGACGGGATGCAGATTCTACCCGTTTCCCGGTACTGAGAAATGAAGGGAAGCAGTCATCAGATATAAAAGAGGGCGCTCTAGGGCGACCGGCGCAAGCCTGGGTGCTGGAAGGTGGCGGCGAGGGCGGCGCCCACGGCCGCGTCGCCGCTCTGCGTGAAGTGGACGGGCATCTGGTACGCGGTCGACACCTCGGCCTGCAGCAGCTGGTTGCGCACCAGGGCCGAGCCGCCGCCCACGATGCGCTGCACGCCGTGCCGGACGAACACCTCGCGCGGCATCATGTGGTGCAGGTTGCTGACGACGCCCTTGCACAGCGCGCGGAACACTGCGCCCAGGCCCAGGTTGCCCGGGTCCAGGTTGCTGACGACGGCGCGCATGGACGGGTCGTGGCGCTCCCCGAGCAGCGTGGGGCTCACGGTGGCCAGCCCCGCCTGCGCGTCCTCGTTCACGGCGAGGCCCAGCGCCACCGCCTTCTCCCACAGCGCCGCTGCGGAAGAGAACCACGAGGGTAAGTGACAAGTGACTAGACACGAGGCCATCTTGAAGAGACCAACTACTTACACTGGGGGACGTGAAAGCCCAAGTCCAGCGTCCACTGCTGCAGCATCCGGATGAAGGTGGCGAGGGCGTTGCCGCCGTTGATGGAGGCGGCCACGGCGAGGTAGCGACCCTCAAAGTACGGGAAGTAAAGCACGGCGGGCGACAGGCCTAAGTGCGACAGAGAGGCAATCGCGTTTAGAGAGTGAGCTCGGAAGGAGAGCGATATGTCTCATCAGTTCAGCGCCATACCCGAGCTGGAGTCTAAGGTGTCGGGACGGAAGCCCTCCGGCAGGACGAAGGCGATCTGCGCCGAGGTGGAGATGTTGAGGACGGCGTCGCGCGCCTCGTGCAGGGTGCCCAGCACCGAGCACTGGAAGTCGCCCAGCGCGCTGCCGACGCTGGTGCCGGCGGGGATGCCCTCCCAGGGCTCGGTCAGGGTGCCGACGCTCTGCTCCGAGTGCACGATGGCGGGTAGCAGCCGCACGGGGAAGCCGGCCTCGGTGAGCTTTTCCACCTCCCAGGTGGCGGCGGCCGCGTCGCAGTAGCCCCAGCTCGCCGCCGTCTGCACCGACATGGCGGGCCGGTCCAGGCCGCACAGCATGGCCGTCACCAGGTCCTGCACCGTGGCGGCGTGCGTGAACCTCTCCAGCTCGTCCGGACGGTGCTTGGCGAGCCAGAAGAGCGTGGCGCAGCCGTAGCCCGAGTGCACCACGGAGCCGGCGATGGGCTGTGGCAGGTCCTGCAGGAAGGTCGGCGAGCAGCGGGAGTCCTGCCAGGTGTAGAGCGGCGACATGGGCACCGGGCAGTCGGGCTGCATCAGCTCCTCCAGGACGAGCCGCTGGCCGGCGGCCTGCTGCCACAGCACCACGCCGTGCATCTGACCGGACAGCCCGATGTGGCGCACCTGCGAGGGACAGGGAGAACGCGGCATTAGCAGTAAGAGAGAGAGAGGAGCACACACAACAGGACCTCACCCGGGCACTCACCTGCCGGAGAAGGTCACGCGGCAGCCTGGATATGCAGTTGTGCAGGGTTGACAGGATCTTGGGTACGTTCTGCTCGTGGCCGTTGGGGGTGCTGGTCCGGATGTCGGCGGCCGTGTCCTTGGCCTGGCGGGCCAGCACCGCACCGCAGTCGCTGGCGCCCTCCCCCTCCACGGTGCCGCCCGCCGCCGACACCGTCTTGCCCGCCACCACCAGGCATACCTGCAAGGGGAGAGCGGACCTTGTGTGAGAGCCGAGGAAGGATCCGGGCAGTCGCCGGCGGTCTCGACCCGCCACGAAAAACCCGCCTCACCTTGACGGAGGTGGTGCCGATGTCGATCCCCAGGACGAGATGCTGGTCTCCCGGCATGACGCCGGGGGGCAACCGTCAGGAGGTGGTGGTCGCCACGCTGTGGACAGAGAGGAGGGCGCGTTAGTCGAGGCGCTCGCAGAGCCGTGGGTTTGGACTGCTACGCTAAACTACTGCAAAAGCCCAAGCAGGAAGGCCAGGCGCCCGCGAAGGCCGAGGTAGGCAGCCCACCACGCGCGCGCGGTGCGGCCTACATGCGGGCGTCAGCGCGGAGGTAAGGTGGTGGGATGAGCCGAGCCGCAGCCGGCACGGCCGGGCGCAGCCGCGGGGAGCGCGAAGTTTATTCCTCCAAGGCCCTCTGCTCTCGAACTCCTCACCCCCCAAAATCCACCCTCCCCCCACTCCCGCTCTCGCATCCCACCACCGCCTTACTCCCGGCGGGCGCACGCCGCCGTACTCGGCATACCGCATCCGAACCAACTTGGGCCGCTCGCCCCGCCCCGCCCCGCCTCGGCAGACCCAACCCGCCTCCCCGCACGCCACGCACATCAAATACACCTACGTCGTCTCGAAACTCATAGCATGTTGGCAAAGGCGGCAAGGTGAAGCGGGCGCGCGGGATGCGGCGGGGCGCTACGGCTCCACCCGGCGCGCAGTATGTCTAATGGAATAGCGTCCCTAGCGTCCCCGCTCCGGGGCTGCGGTGGCCGCGGGCGGGGTGGGGTAGGGCAGGGTGGTGGGGTGTGATGGTGCCGACCCATCCAACGAAGTATAGTGCCGCCAAGCGCAGGACCGCGCGATGTCGCAACATTCGCGCAACTTTCTTTCTGCGGATCTGACGTGGATGGGTCTATGCGTCAGTATCGTTCGGGACCGAGTAGTGGTGGGCAGTGCGACAGCCGGCAGCCGGCCCAGCAATATCGTCATTTTCAGGTACTGGGGGTCGGCTTCAAAGCGCAGGCAAACCACCAGGCCTGCGGACACTGATAGGGTAAACTGTCCGGCCCAACAGCCGCCCGTCCTCTGAGCCTTTGTTCCGGCGATGGGTATAACTCGTGTACTTGAGTCAAGCTAGGGCACGACCTTCCGGACCTGGACCGCAGCGGGGGCCCGGTGGGGCCCGGCTGGCCGGCACCACAGTCCCTATGGTTTGAATGGAGGCTGATTGCGTCGAGGTGGGTACAGCAGCGCGGGATTGGGGAGGGGGAGGGTGGTCCCCCGACAACAGCAGCGCAGGGCGCTCCGACATTCGCCGACAACGGCTTTAGACCACACGAGTGGAAACAGATAGCGCCACGCGGCGTCGCCCCGCCACGTCGGCCGGAGACGCAGCAAAAAGAACACGCGGGGGAGGGGAAATTATTCCTCTTTATCTTCAGTTCGTTTCGTTTGCGTTGTGATAAAATGACAAAAGTAGGCAGAACGAGCGACGCGGTGTCAGGTGTCAGGCGCTTCACGGCCCTTTGTCCTCCCTCCACCCTCCTGCTCCTCCTCCCCTGCCCGAGGCCCCGAGGCCCTGCTGCTCGATAGCCCCGCGCCCGCCCCGCGCGAAGGGCGTGTCGCAGAGGCGATTTATGTATTCCCACGTCGAGCGCGAGCGAAGTCGTTCGCGGAGCAAGTGAAGTACGGCGTAACGCTGATGGATGGGGGACCAACAGATTGCCCCCGTCCGTCCGCCCGTCCCGCCGCGAGTCCAGCAGCCGGGTGGACGGAGGATGAAGCCGGCGACCGAAGTGTAAATCACGGACGGACTCGCAGCCCCTCCTCTCTCCCCGCCGAAGGACCCGGTAACTTGACAAAAATGTCGTTACATTTCTTACGTTTCACCTTACGTTACGTAACTGTTTGTAACTTACAGTTCGGTCGGCATGTTACGTTAATTCGTAACGGATGATATGGAGCCCGCAATGTTACGTCAAGGTAACTTTCGCGTTATCTCAATAAATATTCGCGGTTTCTTTAAGCTGTTTTCGGCATTTATTTTGAAAGATGGATACCAATCCCCTGTACTAAAACTTAGTTACTCCACAAAATTACATGTAACTTAATATTACCGTTACGTTACAAATATCGTAACTTTAAGCCATAAGAGGATACGTTAGGCATTGAAACTGTAACTGTAACACACAAGCCGTAAGTTACCGGTCCAGGCTCCTCGCCATCCTCCGACCTTTTCCTCCGCCACTCTTCTCTCCTCCATCTCGCGAACAGAATCTAAAACTACACGAAGTAGCCGGGGGGCATCGCGACGATTCGTGACAAAATGAGAAAGTTCCTTGAGATAGAGAAGGGAGGCTTGAGCTCGTCGCGTCCCGTCCCAGTCTCCCCTGTCAGTCCGGTATGGCGACCCGGGAAAGGCGGTGTGATGGGGGGAGGGGGCGCGGTCGGCCTTGCAGACCTCGGGGGGTGGAGGGAGGACGAGTTGAGTGAGTGAAGTGCGGGATGTGAGAAATGGCTGAATTTTCCATGAGTAATTTGTGCGCGTCAGACCGGGGTTAGCGAAGGGAGAAAAAAAGAGAAAATGTCTGACTGCTACTAATTTGACTACGCTCGTGTGAAGGCCGACGCAGGGACGGCCGGTTAGCCACCTAATTGGATGGGGGGTGGGGGTTGCGTCCGCGGGCTCGCCCGTATGTGTGTTCATTGGGAGAGAGTGGTAGAAGTAGAAAGTGGAGATTGGTGGAGCTGAGGGCGCGGCCGGCAAAGGAAAAGGGGGGGGGGAGGGGGATGAAAGAACTCGAGTTTGTAAAAGGCGCGCGCGCCCCCGACCGGGGTAATCGAAGATAATTGGTTGTCGATTGCTGCCATTTTATCTGGATCAGCGCAGAGCAGACCGCGCAGACGGAGGGAAAGGGATCACGATCACATCGTTGAAAGTTGGGTTCTCCCCCTTTTCACAGGTCCGCGCGGAAGGGGAGAGAGGGTGGCAAGACAAGAGGAGAAAGGAAAAGGAAAGGGAGTCGGGAGAAAGGAGGGGGCTGCTGCTACTGCCGGCTACTACCCTCCTACCCCTGCCACCGCGCGGTGTTACTCTTTGTACCGCGCTCTAGCCCTAAGCCGTGGAGCGGACTCATTCGGGCCGCGAATAAGTCCAAGAGGACGAAGCAGCGGCGCGGCGGCGGCGGCGGCGGCCGAGGAAGTGCGGTGGAAAGAGGCCAATTGAGTCGTCTTGGTCGTCTCTATCTCCGCTGCTGCGGCCCCACACCGAGACGCACGGCTCACCGCTCTCGGCACCGAGCCTACCGCCGCGACGCTCATCAGGCTCACCGCTCGCACCGCCCGTACGCTCCGTCGCTCTGCGTCTTTGATGCGCCGCGTGTAGCACTGTGGGGGCCCCCCTCCCCCTCCCTCTGGACTGATGGGCAGCCTACAGGGTATCCGCATTACATTTGCGGGGGGCGAGGGCGGCGTCACGCTGTCACGCCACTGCTCGGACGTCGCACGCCACTCACTCACGCTGCTTCTGCTGCTGCTGCCCTGCCGTTACTCGCGGACAGTGTTTTAATAATAAGTGGTATGGGCTGCTGGGGGAAACAGTTGAAGGGACGGGACGAAGACGCCGGCGCTAGCCGCTTGCCCTGCCACTGCCACTCTGGTATTCTCCGAGCTTATTGAAATGGAACGGGAGACGTCTGCGGGGGGCGGGGGCGTCAGCAGTCGGGTCTCAGCTGGCTGGCCCCCCTCTCTCCCAGGGAGGGAGGGCAGCGGCGAGTGGGATATGAGACGACCCTTACGTATATTTCAGATGGCCATTTATCTGATTGGCTCGTCGCCGCCGGGTGGGGTGGGGGGAGGGTCACGGGAACACGTACACTACCACCATCCCCGCCTCGCCAGAGACGCCGGCGCAATATTCGACAGCCAGTGACGATCACGTTATAAACGTCGGCGGGGCTTTTTGTTTCCGAGCAGTTATTTTGGCACTGGCCTTTGCCCCATGACGACGTAGAGAGAGAGAGGAGGGTAATGGTGGTGGTGATACGACGATGATTGCCAGCACTGTCCGTCCGATCTGCTGGCAGCGACGAGGAAATATGGGCGTGAGCGAAACAGGCGGATGGGAGGCGAGGCGCGTGGCGTCAAACTAGCGGGCGGCAACAAAAGCGACATACGGGACGGGCGCGGGGCACGGAGGTATTTTTAGGAGGGGGGGGGGGCGGTTGTGTCGTTTGTCGGTCCAGAACGGCTGGCCGCGCGCGGGTCTGGCCGGGGCCGCGTTGAGAGAGTGGGGTGATTAGTTGGCATTAGTGCAGCGAGTGGGGAAAGGGGTGGGCGGAGGGATTTAAGTGAAAAGCCCTGCAACCGCCGCCGCCGCTGCTGCGCCGCAGGCCAGAGGGACAGGGGGCGCTCAGGCAGCGGCAGCGCGAGAGGCGGGCCGGGGGTAGGAGGAGGGCGACCCCCCCGTCGGCAGACTATTATCACGATTACACCCGTGTGCTCGTGTCGTGTGGCGGCCCGCCAGGCCACCGGCCGGTCGCTACTTAGGAGTAGAGTTCGCCAAGCTCCCCTGCCCC
>NW_026267199.1:20865-21819 GCF_000697945.3 Frankliniella occidentalis
GGTGGAGGAGGTTGGGGAGGAGGTTGGGGAGGAGATGGAGGAGGAGATGGAGGAGGAGATGGAGAAGGAGATGGAAGAGGAGGTGGAGGAGGAGGTGGAGGGGAAGTTGGAGGAGGAAGTTGAGAAGGAGATGGAGGAGGAGGTGGGGAAGGAGGTGGAGGGGTACGTGAAGGAGGGGGTGAAGGAGGAGGTGAGGGAGGAGGTTGAGCAGGTGGGCTGAGAAGATGGAGGAAGAGGTAGATGGAGAAGAAGGTGAGGGAGGGGGTGGGGGTGGATGAGGAGCCGAGTCGCTGATAGTTGCGGTCGGCGCAGAGGAATGCTGTCACGCGACGTACACTCACACAAACACGAGCGCATGCAAACACACACGCACACGCCTAAACACCATCACAAAACACACGCGGGATAAGGGGGGCACACTTATAGTTACCGGGCTCTCCCTTACACCCTGTGGACCTGTGGACCCGCGGACGCCGGCGAAAGCTTTATTCTCTGTTTGCTTTCCCTTACTGTGTGCGCGCGCGCCGCGGACCCGCGTGGGGGCCGCCGCCGCCGCCTCGGCCGCCGCCGCCCTCCACCTCGTGTCTGCTGGTAATCCCGAGGCTGTCACCGGCCCGGGGTGAGGCCGCCGCCGCCGCCGCAGCAGCCGCAGCAGCAGCAACGGTAGCACGCGCTGTCACTGCCGTCGACTGTCAACTCCGCGCTACGCTACGCCACGCCGCGTCGCGCCCGCCCGTGTCCCGCGTGCCTCTCGGTGAGGATGCGACAGGAGCCCGCCCGCCGCCGTTGCTGTCCGCCGCCACACTAAGGCCCCGGTGGCGGGCCCGGGCCTCTCTCTCTCTCTCTCTCTCTCTGGGAGGCGGGCCGCGCCGCGCCGAGCCGCGCCGCCGGGGCGGACCGAGCAGCCAGGCAGCAGGCACAGGGAGGATAAGCGGGATGAGAAAGGGGGAGGGG
>NW_026267199.1:27409-29030 GCF_000697945.3 Frankliniella occidentalis
CCCCCCCGCCCCCAACCAACGCGAGCTCTGCCAGACGCTCCGCGGAAGTGCCCAATGGACTCGGCCACTCAACACCGGCGACCAGCGGAGCGGCGGCCCGTCCCCGCGCAGCTTGCGCAGCTGGAGCCTCGGCTGGAGCCCCTGGCGGCGCGGGAGTAGGCAGCCCGCCGGCATGCGAGCGCGGCGCGCGGCCTACAGGCGGCCCCTGGGACGGGACGGGCTGCTGCTCCTGCTGCTGGAGGGCAGAGGGAGGGGAGAGGAGAGGAGAAAAGATGAGGGTAAAACAGAGGAAGGGGAGGAAACAGCGTTTGACCCACTTTGACAAGGGGAAAAAAAAAGAAAGTCGGCGCAAAAAAAGGCCGATATAAAATATGTCCCCTCGGGCAGTCCCGTCCCGTCCCGCGCCCCGTCGCGCGCCCGAACGAGAAAACGTTCCAAAGGGATTAGTTGTCCGTCGCTCGCCGGCAAATGGAGAATGGCGGGCTGACGGGGCGTGGCGGGCCGTGGCGGGCCGTGGCGGGCCGTGGCGGGGCGGACGGTGGCCCTCTCATGAATATGCTTTGCACAGTTTGGTCCAGCGTGCATAGCAAACCTTATATTACCCAGGCCAGGGGTCTCAAACTCGCGGCTCGCGAGCCAAGCGCGGCTCGCCTAGTCCGGTAGCGCGGCTCGCCGAGAGCCGCGCACCTCTTGCGTTCGGGTGGATCCGAGCCCCCGAGAGCCGCGCTCGGGTTGCTCGAAGCTGAGCTGGACCCAGACGCCGTCATCTGTCGCTCGACACACGCCGCTCGCTCGCTAGCCCAGTGTGTGTGTCTGTCTTTGTCTCACTCATTGAGGCGCCATTGGGAGTGACAAAGACAGACACACTGGCCGGCGACCGAGCGCCGAGCAAAGCTAGCCGGCGGCGACAGCAGTTGCGGCCGGGCACGGGTCAGTCGCAGAGGCACCACTACATCTATCTCTCTCACTCTTCTTGCCGAAGAGCTTGTAATGCGTGTGGCCTATGCAGACGAGGCTCGGCGGATAGCTCGAGTTTGAGACCCCTGACCCAGGCAATAGGGACGGCCACTGGATGGACTAGGGAGGGAAGGGAAGTGGCAGGACGGGACGATGGAGAGAAGAGAAAGGTCGACAGAATCATAGGACGACATAAAGAAGGAGAGAGATAGGGGAGGGGAAGGGGAGAGTGAGTGGGGTTGGGGGGGGGGGGATGAAGCTGTCTGGACCGGAATAGGCTGCCACGTCTCTCAATGCTTAAAACATGAAGCGTTAATTGGCAGTGCATGTCGGCTGCTGCTGGGGCGGCGGTCCTCAAGCAGGGGGAGGTGGTTGTAGAGATCAAGAGAGAGAGAGCGAGAGGGAGAGAGGGGGGAAAATGGGGAAGGGGGCTTGGCTACTCCACCCCCCCCCCCCCTTACCCCTGCTCTCTTTGCGTACTTCGTGTAAAAGGCCATCCAGCAGAAAGAGAGAGGGAAGAAGTCGAAGGAGATAGGCCCTAACTTTTATGAAAGATGTATGGAGAAATCCCAAACTTTACAAGGCAGACGTCAGCTTACGGAGTGGCGGGGCCACCTTTACCCCCGACCCCCCCATCGGCCCCGTATACACCCTCATCACCGCG
>NW_026267199.1:29080-30020 GCF_000697945.3 Frankliniella occidentalis
CCGGCGGCGAGCTCGAGCTATCAGCCCCGTCCAAACGTCTTCTCCGATACTAAGCAAGACGGCGCGCAAACGACATTATGCAAATCTGACTTCTACCCCCCGCGGCGGGGGCGCGTGGCTCGCGCCTCTGTGCGACAGGGATTAGAATTACGCGCACGCCCGTGGCAATTGGTAAAAGAGGGAGAGAGCGCGGTAGTGGCCAGGTGGTGGAGTGGGACTCGGCCGAGCTGACTTCAACGAGGCCCACGACGACGTGACCCCGCAGCCCGGCCCCGGCCCCCAAGGCCTGGCCCGCGGGTCGGGGGCCGTGTTGCACTGAGCGCTGTGAATAACGCATGAGAGAGCGAGAGGGAGAGAGACAGAGAGAGAGAGGCTTTGAATAATATGTAGCGAAAACACCTCGAGAACGGCATGGTGTGTCACGTCACGGCCTCCTCCCCAACCCACTCTGCCCCTGCACGCTCTCCTCTTTCCAGGCCGAGATAGAGACGTAGCCGTCTGACGGAGGGATGGCCTGGCTGTGGAAGGGTGGTGGTGGTGGTGGAAGAGAAGGTGGCGGCGGTGGTGGTGGTGGAGACGGCTCCCCCTGCCCTCTCCGGAGCAGGCGGAGCAGAGGACCTTTGCCGTGACGAGCGGGTCGGGCCGGGCCGAGCCGGGCCGGCGGGGCGAGGTCACAGCCCCACATACCCTCCCCGCGCCACGCCACGCCACCCGGCGACACTCCAACTAAAGTAGTGTTTCACAATAGACTTTCTTCGCGCAGCCCCTCCCAACTGGCGACTCGGGCGCGCGGGGCTCACGGGCCACTAAGCCAAAAGGCCACAGAGGACACAGAGGAGAAACGAATCAGTCCGGACGGAGAGTGAAAGATGTGGGCCCGATGACGTGACGTCCTAGATGACACTCGGGCGTTCGAGTCGGAGGTGAGGGAGGGGGTGGG
>NW_026267199.1:30070-32383 GCF_000697945.3 Frankliniella occidentalis
TCCTCCTCTCTCTCTCTCTCTCTCTACTCGGCTTCATAATGCCTTCCTCGATAAACGTCAGGGTGACGTGTTCATGAAAGGGAGTTCTTTCCCTCCGCTCCGCCACGCCGCATCCCACCCTATTCAGTAATCCCTCAAGAGCGGGGCGCCGACCTCAGGCGCGCGAGGAAGTCGAGAGCTCTATATTTCTTCTTGCTCACACCTGCGCGCGCCTCTTTCACAATTTCGATTCGAAACATAAAAAAAAGCGCGAAAGCTACAAAAGTTGCTCCGCGTCAAACAAAAGATGCGAAAACTTTTCTCATTATTTGGTAGAAGGGTCGGCAACAGCAGTAATGCCGCGGGGGTCGGGGGGCGCTCTAGCGGGCAGGTTTGGCGATATATAACGGATCTCTTTGAAGTGGTGTGACGTCACATCACTGAAGAGCGCATGCGTGCAGATGACTATGGAAAAGGGGAGGGGGAGGTAGCTAACGCACAGCGAAAGCCTCGAGGGCAATGAGCGACTAGACAGTTTTATCGACGTGCGTATAGACCGCCCCGCCTCGGCCCCGCATCGCATGGACTGGACCTCTCAGGGGGGGGGGGGGGTTGGGAGGGGCGGAAAGGCTAAACCCATAGTCTCCATCCGCCGTATACACCGTGTGTTTATTGGAATAGTGGGCCCCGGAGGAGCAGGTTAGCAAACGAACGCAACGGAGCAGGGGGAATGGAGGGAGGAGAGAGAGAGAGAGGGAGGGGGGGGGGAGATAGGGCGGGAGGAATAGCTCGCGCCGGACCCACACTGCACTATCGTCCGCAGGAATTTTTCATATCCCCATCCCCTCCCTACACTTTTCGCAGAGCAGCAAGCGGAAAGAAGGCACCGTTTTGTCCGGTGCTGCATACCTTCGCACAGCGCCGCTCCAATACTCGACGGGGTATAGCGCGGTCCAGAGAGGGTGGAAGGGGGGGGAGGGGGGGCGCGGCTCGAATCGTCATCATGGCCTCGCCGCTCTTTTCTCCCCGCGGCACATCCTGTTCCTGTCCTTTTGCCGCTCGCCCCTCTCGGCTCCTCCGGCTCCTCCGGCCCCGGCGGTCCCCCGGCCTCCGGGCGGAGGGGAGCGCCCGCGGGGTAGGCCGCCGCCCCGGGCCTATAGGCGTGCCGGTCGGCCGGGCTGGCCTACCCTGTCGCCGACAGGCGCTCGGGCGGGGAGGCGGCGGGGTAGCAGCGGTGCGCGGGCGGGGCCGCAACCGCAGCGGCTGCAAGTGCGAGTGCAGGCATCCACCACACCGCAGCAGCCGCCCCCGCCCTTGAACGGGCGCAGACTCCCGGGGGCAAGGCGGCAGGGTGGAGCGGAGCGGACTCGGCCCCGAGCACGGCGGCGACGCGACGCCCGGGCTCCCCGCAACTTGATTAGGCGGGTGGCTGGAGGCGTGAGCTGGAGATACCCGCCCAGAGTCGCTGGCCGACCCACCCCTTTCGGTGCCCGGCGGGTCCAGAGGAAAAGGGGGGACGCAAGGCGGAGGGGGGGGGGCGGCTCCTTGTCGATAAGCTTTTTAGGTGCGCGGTCGAGCGGGTGCGGTCAGGCGGGTGGCGCCCCAAGGCCGTGCCTGGAGTGGTCTGGACGGGTCTCTGGGCGATCCCTGGACGGGCCGCTTCTGGAACTCCCGGGACAGCGCCCCCGCACGCGTCGCCAACGGCCAACGGGATTGGTATTGATCCTCGTTCACCGCTGGGACGGTTGGACGGCCCTTAGGGCACGGCTGGGCGAACACCGGCGGACACAGTCACGGGTAGGTATTTTAATTACTGAAAATCCCGTAGTTGTTTCCTGAGAAGTTTCATTTTTCAAATTCTGGAGATATTTCATTTTTTTCCCCGTCGTTTTGGAAAAGTCTCAAATTTTCCTGGAAAGATTTCGGACTTTGAAATGCCTAGCATACGCTCGAGACTTACTGCCTCTCCCTCACGGGACATAACGCACGAGTCGGCCGGCCCGGTGAGCCGAGACCCGACCCGCAGGGCTTTGCTTATTTTAGCGCCGCCCGCGTCGTGCATCTCCCGAACGACATGAGCGCCGTGTTTTATTGCGCGGGTTGGACAGCCGCACCGGAGCGGCGGCCGTCGGCCCTCGGGACGAGGAGAGCGGGGTGACTGGTGGTTAAAGTATTTCGGGCAGAGTCCCATCGCCGCAGCAGGAGGATCGACCCGTAATAGGCCCGACAAGGTGGAAACGCCTAGAGGTTTGGCCGGGTCCCGAGGGCCATAGCACGCCAGGAAAGGGAGGCCCGTTGATACCGGTTTTAGTAGAGGGTCCCTAACCCTGGGGG
>NW_026267199.1:32438-38062 GCF_000697945.3 Frankliniella occidentalis
GGCGTGGCGGGGCGCGATGGGCGATGGGTCTCTACTGGGCCTGCGCCCGGCCCGCCCTATAAATAAAAGAGGGGCAAATAATGCCCTAGGGCGTATGTGGGGGCGTGGCGGGGCGGGACGACTCGTCCTGCTCCAGGTTTGACCCACATCAAACACGAGCTCGGGGAGCGGAGCGGGCAATCAAGGAACGCCTCGGCCCGAGAGGGGGAGGAGGAGGAGGAGGAGGAAAAGCACTTCTTGTGTCGTCTTGACTGGAAATCCGATTGGAAGGTGTTTGCCCTTCTGCAGACACCCCCTCCCACCTCCCTACTTCCACCCACTTTCACCACGGTGCTCCTTCTCGCCTCAACTTCACCTCGACCTCCGCGCCCTCATCAGCGGCTCACGCCTCGCCTGCGCCCACCCCACCTACCCACCCCGTGCGCCGGCGGCCGCGCGCTGAGAGCAGAGCCACCACCCCCGCCACCCATACTGCCCTGCCAATCACTCAGCCCTTATTGGCCGGCGGTGGCGCCCCGCAGGGCTCCATTTACCATCCGGCAGGGCACACCGGGAAATAATTACGGCTTGTGCGTCACGGCGCGGGGCAGTGCCGAAAGGGAAGGGCGCCGCCGCGCCCGCTTGACCTGTCGGCCAAATTGACTTCCTGACGACTCTTTCGGCACGGGACAACGGCCAGGGGCGGCGGCCGGGCGAACGGGAGAAAGAGGGGCCGAACCGGTAAAAGGCCACATAATGCCCCGCGGGCCCGACTGTGTAGTAACGCCCGGCTAATTGGATAAAGACATCGGCCATAGAGAAGGAGCTTGAGGGCCAACGGCGGGACCGTAAAGAACGCGCCGTTGATGTTGTTGCTGCTGCTGGGGCTGCGGGCCAGTAAAGGGACGACATCGAAAAGTCTGTCCCCGCGGGGCCCAAAAGTGAGTCCCCGACCCGACAGGCGCAGGACAGGGCAGGGACACAGCAGGGCGGGCCTGGTCTGGTCGGGTGGCACGGCAGCGGGCCTGCTGTGAATCACGTCATTCTGGGTCATTAATTCCGCTGCTTGAAAATAATAGACGGCCCCCAGCGGGCACTAACAAGGGACCCCCCCCCCCCCCCCGCTGTCCCGCTCTGACTTCCCTCCTCTTTCTGCAAAAGCCCCTGCGCGACACGGCTCGCCGGAGGCCACCGGAGGCCGGAGGGACAGCAACACAATGACCCCGAGGTCCATTTTCCTCGCTGACGATGGGCTGTCGAGATTGGATTGGCTAATCGATAGGGCGACCCGCGCGACCCGCCACCCCCGCCGCGCCCAACCGACCAACTATCGAACGACTTTGTTCCAAAGAGGCTTCTTCTCGCTCCGGATGACAACGCCCGCTGTGCAGCAGCAGCAGCAGCAGCCCCCCCCCCCTCCCCCTTTTATCCCACTCAGTCGGAGCGGAAGGGCCAAGCGGGGATCAAACCCACCCCGCACCACCACGACCGCCACCCCCACTGCATCACGCGGAGAGGCTGCTAGGCGCATCACGCGGCTAAACCCACGGGACCCCTGGCTCGCCGCCAGCTGCGCCAGTCTAGAGCAGAGCGGATGAAACTCCCCCACTGTCCAATAATTACCAGCAGCAAACATTATACTACTTCATACCCCGCGGTAGAACGACATCAAACGTACGCACGTCTTTGAACGCTAATGACTGATGTGTTATATGTACAGAGTGCAAAGAGAAGAAGAAGCAGCGGCATCGACAGGACTACACATTACTCAAAGCCAAAAATATCTACGGCAGCAATGTCCTTCCAACACACTGCAAATCAAAGTAGCGCAACCCAGTCAGAAAGCCGCTTAATGAATTGAGAATAATTGGAAAAAACAGAGGGAATGAAATGTGAATGATCAAGCTGCGAAACTTATTAAAATCCTCTTTTGAAAGTTTAATTCAAAGTATACGGAATACTGCAATGTTTTCCTCTAATTATGTAATGACTTGCTACCTATCTACTATATCCCAGAAAATTAAACTATCCTATTAATTATTTTTTCTCATGTTGTCGCAGAAATTACAAACATGTGTCTGGTAAGCTACTTTTTTGTCTTTGCAAAGACGTATATATGCACAATATCGTTTAATTCATGGATATTGTGAAACACTTTTGCCTGAATCGTGAGGAAAAGTAAAATTGTATAAAAATCAAAGTGTCCCTATTTCTTTCCAAGTAAGTTTGAAAGATGAAAATGGTTCGTTCAATAGTACAATCTATTAGGAATTGTTACAGAATCAATGTTGCACTTCCAATTGGTGGCTTCATGTTTAAACGCTGTATTGACAATGAAAGTACCTCGTGTAAGATTCAGTGACATGTCAAATATTATAGTCACATTTATTAAGGCATGTCATGAAAGCAACTACCCCTTAGCATGCATTCAAAGTTGAATGAAGGTCTACGAAGGGCACGACCGGTTGGTTGAGGTTAAGTTCGTCAGCTAACATAATAATTCATGGCCAGAAGCAGCAAAATAACAACAAATTTCAATTCTACTACATAAAACGTATGTATTTTACAATAAAAAAGAATATACTGAATGAAATTCACTCACGAATCTAAACACAATTCCATACAATCCATGTTAACGATCTAAACGCCCCTCTTTGCGAGATGCAAAGTGCAGCACTGTCTACTTGAATCGTCTAGCAGACGACTCAAGAGCCTGAGTGTAAATAACTCGCTAAACGTACCAACAAACGAAATAAAATTGGAGGTGTTTAAGGAGTGCCTGTGATAGAAAGGAAGCATAAATAATCATGTACCTAAATATTTCCTTTCTAACGTCATTCTTTCGAACCTATGGATTCCTAACAACTATCTTTATACTTGGTTTCGATAGTTCTGTTGTTGGCAGCGCTGAACATGAAATTTAGCCCGGGAGTTTTAGAGATGAACTGAAGGAAATATGTCCAGCAATAATAGGAGAAAGAAGAAATTAAATCGAAAAGTGTGTTTTATTGTGAAATAGAAATAAAAATGTGTCAATAACATAATTTAGAATTTGAAAATTTCACCTCAGCTCATAGCTTTGGCGTATTTTCAGAGACATATGGGTCAGCAATTCTTCTAAATACAGCGAGAAATTTTGATCCACTGTTACGATCAACTTTTTGACCTTCTTCTGTGCTTGAGAAGAGCTTTTCTATGACTGGGTCAGATAGCTACAAGAAATTGGACAAAACAGAACAGGATTTCAAACCACATTGAAGTTATGGTGATGTACTGTATAAGACACTTTCTTTAGGGAGGCCTTACCTTCTCTTCTTCAGTTATAGGTTCAAACAAGGGGTGTTCTTGAAAATGGTCTCTCATCCAAATATGTAGATCTTCAACATCTGTCACAGTGTACACAATAGCCTGTGAACAAAAAAAGTACGGATTTAAGGACTTGGGAGTTTAAAAATAATATGTTTCAAAAGAATTCAAATCCATTATTTTTACGGAAAATTTGGTCTTACTTACGTTTTCAGCCAAAACATAAGCATACTCAGCCAGAAGAGTTTTGTTGATAATACGCCACTTATGCTTGGCCTTTTTAAAGTGTGGGTCAGGGTAAAGAAAGAACATCTTTTTCAGCTGTAAATTTTAAAAATGTGGAATGACAACAGTTTTGCTGTATCATATGTGCAACATAACATGGGATTTAAATACCTGGCCTTTCTCAAAGAAGTTAGGTAAATATTTCATAGCATTTGTTCTTAAACAGGCAATATTCTGGTACTGTCCTGGATGTTGTGTCCTCAATGCAGCTATACGATCCATAACATAATCTGACACTTTCACACGGATTTCCATACCCACCATCAGTGATTCGGGGAACATGGGAGAGAGGGTTACTGTAAAATATAAAACAATGAAGATTTAACTGAGCCGAAACTCTACTAAAACACCAGATTTTTCACAAAATTTCTACATTAGACGTACCTAACAGACCTCCATATCCACATCCTACATCAGCAAACTCAACCTTTTTATCTGACTTTGTATTAGATTCGTCAGATGATGTTTTTGAAAATACAGAAGGATATAACTCGGACCAGTCCATTTCACTAGGACAGATAGGGCTGAAAGAAAGTGAACGATTAAAACAGATAATTAATGAAATTCTTAAATATCGGCAAAATAATGTTCGAATTTTCAATTTCTACTTACTAATCAAAACAGTGGTCGGCAATTGGATTAGAGTGAGCTCTTTGCCTGTAGTACTTTTTCTGTGGAAGTTTCTTTTTGGGCCGATCCATTTCTTGAGGTGATTCATTACACACAGGGTCGGTCATATTGAATGAATCAAAAGTAATGGAATGTCAAACACTGATGATGAAAAGAAAACTAGGATAAACTGTGCCAATTCATTTTAACCCTTTACAGTAATTTTTAGCAACAACAACAAAATATTCTCGAACAATAGTATAAAATAAAGACGAACGTAAACATACATCTGCATTTTACACGAAGCCTGATAGAAAACATAACCAATGAAGTGGAGTATAAACGTACCCAAATAGATGAAAAGGAGGAGATTCAAGCGGACCTCAGCGAAATTCGTGAGGTCACTACAGACTTAACAACAATAATTGTGCGCGAGTCAATTTATTTCGAGGTGACAATGAACACGAAACATTTCACGAGACTTCACGTGTGCTTTTCGGATCAGCTGGCGATCCCGCCGGGTTTACGTGTGTGCTTGCAACGACCCTGGTGGCCGCTCTTGGAAGTACGCACTGCGCCAGAGTCAGTTGGGCTGCCTAGCCGCCCGGCGTTCGTGGCAAGGTTCGCTCATGGTTACGAACTCCCCAGGCCAGGGATGAAGATTTGTTAAAATGTGCAGTCGGAAGCCCAGCCCAGCAAGTGTCTGAAAAAATCCGTCTTTGAGAACTCGAGAGCGATAGTCGAAGGCTGGTTAGTCATCGTCCACGGGCAGCTGCCCTGTGCCCCACCAAGCTTATCAGGAAAGGGAAGCATTTTAAAGGAATTGTTGAAGTGAGTACAAACACTTCAAAAAACGACCTTAATCACAATCACGGAATGGCTCTTGAAAACAATATACTGCTCATCATAGCTAGGTAATCCCTCGGGGAGGGGTGGTACTTCCCTGGCAGAAACGTAAAGGTGATAGCATCATCCACCCAGATCATCCCAGACGAACCTAAAGAAAAGACTGCTGTCTGGGCAAACAACTAACTTCTAGTCGACTGAAACGAAAACAATGACCTATTCGGCCCTGAGAGGAGCCGTGTCAACGTTTTACTAGTCGTTTACAGCGTCGAACAAAATGGAAAATTACCTGGGTGCCATTGAGCATTGGGCTATTGTCTGCAATCATATGTTGCATTAGATCTACGTCACTCGTTACATAACACATTTATGGCAAATAATTGGTCCTTTCAGGGTAATAGAGGGAATTCTTTTGCATGATGAAACACGCGATAAAGGTTCCTGACATAAAGTTATCGATCTAGATTGAATTGATTTAATTTAACAACAGGCAGCGAGCGTTTGTATTCGTTGGCGTAAATCTGAAAAGTCTGCAATTTTACTGAGTGCGTACGTGATTCTATTTTTAAAAACGAAACTTCTCTTCTCTCCACAGCCCC
>NW_026267199.1:39817-70169 GCF_000697945.3 Frankliniella occidentalis
TTGGACGACTGCGGGGGCGGGGCGGGAGGGAAGGACGATGACAATCGACACTCTACTACTCCACTTCACTTGTATCGCCTCCCCCCGCTCGCACTGAAAGTGAAATCATCCCAAGTCTGTCTCACTTTGGCGCAGGTATGGCATCGCCGGTTCCACCAACGTGCAGGGCGAGGAGGTCAAGAAGCTGGACGTCTTGTCCAATGAGCTGTTCATCAACATGCTCAAGTCGTCCTTCACCACCTGCGTGCTGGTCAGCGAGGAGGACGAGCAGGCCATCGTGGTGAGTTTGGGACCAAGAGTCTCAAAAGGTCAATGTTACACAATATTCTATTAATATTCCTACCTTTTTTACCAGGTTGAAAATGAGAGGGCAGGAAAGTACATGGTGACCTTCGACCCTCTTGATGGTTCTTCCAACATAGACTGTCTCGCTTCCATTGGATCCATTTTTGCCATCTACAAGAAGACTGACAACAATTCTGCCCCTAATGTGAATGATGTACTTAAACCAGGAAGGGAAGTTGTGGCTGCTGGCTACTGTTTGTACGGCAGCGCCACCATGATGGTGCTGTCCATAGGCCGAGGAGTCAATGGCTTTATGCTGGATCCGGTAAGTCTTTTTTGCATAAATTTATCTTTGGATCAAGTAGTTTCCAGTTGCAGATCATGAACTAGTGTTTGGTGTTGATTCCAGGCTATTGGAGAGTTTGTTCTCACTGAAAAAAATATGAAGGTACCTCAGAAAGGAAAGATCTACAGCATCAATGAAGGCTATAGTTACTTATGGGATGATGCTATCAAGGAATATGTTCGACAAAAGAAAGATCCCTCTGTAAGTCTCAACTAGAACATCCTATAACAAACAATTCACTTCGCAAAACACTGAGTTCTGATACAATTTCTTACCACTTGCAGTTTGGCAAACCTTATGGTGCTCGTTACGTTGGATCAATGGTTGCTGATGTTCACCGGACTTTGAAATATGGTGGAATCTTTATGTACCCCGCTACAAAGGACGCACCAAAGGGCAAGGTACATTAACAACCTGATATATTCCGTCAACTACCAACTTCTATTCTCTCCTGAGAGAAATAATATTGTATGCTTTCACTTCCAGCTCCGTTTGATGTATGAAGCTATTCCAATGGCCTACTTGGTAGAACAGGCAGGAGGTCTTGCAACAAATGGGCAGAAACCTATTCTTGACATTCAGCCTGAACAAATCCACCAGCGCACTCCTATTTTCTTGGGATCTAAAGATGATGTTCAGGACTTGCTCACTGTTATCAAAAAGCAAGGCAACTAAGTCATTCTTCAAGTAATTGCACTTTCAATTCCAGTACAGAGTTATGACTGTTCTACAAGACTGATGTATGTGATATACGCTTTTAAATTCATTCTTTTGCCATGTTATAATTTGATCAACTCATATGAATTTTATCCTTTTAAATGAGTAAAATAAATCAATCAAATCCCGTTATATAGCATTTGTGAGTTTAACCTATCAAAAGAAAAATGGAGCACCCAATACATGACTATAGACATTTGGGCTGTATCAACTTGACAAGTGCTATCTGACAGCAGACAGTAAATTCTGACGATTTTACCAATTTTACTGTGGAATCATGAAGCATGGAATCTCATTTGTCACAAGTTTATTTACTAAACTAGAAAAATATAAATGTGTTCAAATCAGGAGATGCTGCCTGTCTGACAGGACTTGCTCAAGTTGACACAGCCTCGATGTTAGTCACAATTCTGTCCCTTATGACAAGCGAATGAATTTTGTACATCAATGTGACCGAAGTACATTAGGAAACCTAGAATGTCAGATCCATTTTTAGTAAACAATTGTTCATTGTCAAAGCTAGATATTTTAGGGCAATAGATAGCAAAAATTTAGAGGGAAAACAATACATTATTCCAGTAGCAATCGTATTTTAATTCTTGTCCTCAAAACAATTCATTAAAAGAAAATATTGGACAATAAAATTTCCTGTTTTAACTTCAATAGTGAACTATCAGTCAAATTTAAATCTCACTCATAACTTAAATATGTACAGAATTTAACACAAACATTCACACAAATTAGTTCACTGCAATTGAATTAACTAACTTCTACAACAACCAAATATAATCTGAGAATATTTTTTTCAATACTCATACTGTCAGGTGATAGAACAGGACCATGTGCAAACATTCAGGACCAAATAACTGAAAAATCTTCATGAATATACATGAAATCAATTTTGGGGGAATGTGCAAGTTTATGCTTTTAAAGATGTGAACTGATGGAAGACATCCATGATATGAGAGTCCAAATCTTGGGTGAAGAGCAGGGTTTCAAGTGTAGAACTGTACTTCTGAACTTGTTCATGATGCTGCAAAGAGAAAAGAAAATTAAGTAAACATACAAGGTGGATTTATCACATAAGATTTGATTAGGTAAAAAGACCTTACAGTAAGGAAAACTTGTTGAAGGCGGCCTATGGTCCACTTATACCAAAATGTGTTGAAGTCTTTGTTGTCTGTGTCACATCTAACAAGATGCTCTGATAGGATCATGATGAATCTCTAAAAGTTGTAAAGAACCAAAAAGATTACTATTCACTGCATAATAAGATATTAAATTAGAAGAAAACAATATCAGAAGAGCTGCAGCTGTACCTGGAAAATAATGAGGAAAAGATTTTTTTGGTCTGCCTGGGCTGCTTCCAGCTTCTCTTCCATTCGCTCTACAACTTCCTCAGTAGGCTTGTCCTTGTCATCATGATCTTCTCTTCTCCGCTTACGATCATCTTCACTTTCGCTGTCACTATCATGCCTTCTCATTTTGTCCCTTGCATCAGAGAGTTCTCTCTGCAGTCTAGTGACATGTTTGTTCATTTTCTTGATGGTCAAATGAAGAACTTCCCAAATATATGTCCTGAAACAAAAGTTAGACAATTAAAGAAGAGAAAACTAAGTGGGTATAAAATTACGATGATCAAGATACTAGAACATACTTGGTGAATTCCGATTGCATTTCTCTTGAGAAGATCCAGTTAGCTACAGCAGAGCATTCAATAATTTGAAGCTTCAGCATCTTGTCAATGAGCACACAAATCATTTGTTGATGATTCTGCCACAGTGAGAACAAGTTACGAAGAATGCATATCTGGGCTTCCTCTGATTCGGCCAACGTCTGTAACACAACACATACATTAAAGGCTGTTCCTTAGTAGTTGCAACATCCCCATTACACCGCCGCGCTTTGTTCATCTTACCTTGAACACGAAGTGGAACTTGCCGATGGCGGCAAAGGAGTGCGAGAAGCTCTTGGAGCCCAAGTTGAGGAGCGTCTGGACAAACACGTCGATCTTGAGGGGGTTGAAGCCTCCCTCGCCGTCCGCGTCCGCCTCCTGCCGCGGGTTGGGGAGGTCTTGGAGGACGTTGAGCACCTCCTCGGGAGAGCACTTCTGCCGCACCGCCACCACCAGGGAGTGGGCTGCAGTCGTGCCGGGCAGCGACGCTGTGGACAGCAAACACATCAAATGGTAATTATTATGGGAAGCTCTGAACGTGCACTGCATGTATAGATTTTAAAGTCCAAAATTTTTCCTGGAAAAGTTTAGAAACTTTTCAAGGAAAAATTGTAAAAAGAAATGGAAAAAAATATAACTTCTAAAGGAGATATTAATATTTCTACTTTTAATCATGCAAAATTGTCCAAAAATAATTTTCCGGAAAATTAAAGTTCCTCGCGTGCCTTCTCAAGGCGACTCATAAAGAGCGAGGCCCGGCCTGGCTGTGGCGACAACGAGCTGAGCTTGCCACTCTCTTTCGGATAACAACCTCCCTAGACCTGTGAGCCAGCCTAGTCCGGACACGGGGAGGCGGAGTCGACAACCGAGACAAGACGCATTCGAGACACCTCGTCTCCTCTCTTCGTGTTCACATGGCGAGGAGCGCGCCAGGCAGCACAGCACGCCGCCGTCAGAGAGATGAAAGGGCCTTCCCTTCCCCTGCGCGGCCGCCGCCGCCCCGCCGCTCCCCCGCGCAAGGTCAGGTGGTCACACGGCACCGTCTTTGTAAATGAGCGTCCAGCGTGACGCCTGCCTGCCCGTGCCCCCTGCCCCTCCCCCCCTCCACAGACCACCATGGGCATATAGTAACCATAATCACAAGCAAAACGCGTGGCGCAACGCGGAGGTGGCAATCATGGCGCCGCGGCCGCGAAGAGTGGATCCCGCCCGCCGCGGCCACCGCTCGCTGGAGGCTGCCGCACCGCGCGCCACGGAGAAAGGGGAAAGGGCCCCGCCGCCGCCGCCACCGGCCCGGCCCGGGGAAGGACCACGCGGGACACTCGATCGGGATCAGCAGATCACATTGTGAAGCCCCCCCCCAGTCCCCCAGCCCGGGGCGGAGCCGGCACAACAAGGCCCGCTGGCTGCTGGCTGCGGCTGGCGGAGGAAGAAAGTCGCATCATATACAGTCGCATACTACACACGGGAGCAGGATGGCGGCGGAGCGCGTGGGGTAGGGTAGGGCGGGTAGGGCAGGGCACCCAGTGAGACGGTCACGGCGCGGCGTCGGCGTCTGCGGGCGACACGCGACGTAAGCGGTGACGTAATGACGTCACCACGGACACGCCGGGGAGGCCCGTGACCTAGCCCGCGAGGCCTACCCCGCGGGCGTGATGTGGCGCGTGGCGTGGCACGGCGCGCGCGGGCCGAGCACCCCGCGAGCACCGCACCGCGGGCGGACGGACGGACGGACGCTGTGCCGCGGACCGGGGGCAAAGTGGATCGCTAAGTGGACGCTGCTGCTGCTGGCCCCCCGCGCTATACCCGAGCCCGCCGCGGCACCCCTTCCGACACGTCGATACTGATCTGCCCCGTTTTAACGGCGCTGTCACCCTCACTTTCCTTCCGCGCGGCGATGCGGAGCGATTATTTTCAGCGGGCTAAAAGCTTGCGGCCCTTTTCGGTCGCCCGTCGCCCCCTCCTCCTCCCCCCTGTCACGGGATGGGGCGCCGCCGATAACCACCCGAGAAATAAAAAGGGCTCAGTTCCTCGGAAAATGAAATGAAAATCACACGCAAACGACAGCCTTTTAACGCCGGAAAGCAAGCGCCTTTACACGCGTGCGTGACACGGAATGTCGACGCTGGTGTTCTGTTCGTCGTGAAAACAAGACGGAGCAGCGTTCCTCCGGCACGCGGCCGGACGCTGCACCATGACGTCAAAGCGATGTCTAGCATCAGATTTGCCCCCGCCATTCCCCCTCTGCCCCCCGGCGGGCGACGGAGACAACCACGGCCCCTGTATTACACGCCGGAGGGGGCGAACAATGCCGCCGGTAAGGAGGGGAGAATCAGCTTGCGCAACGTTTGTGCTACGGTTCCCGGCACCTCTTTTGCGTCCCCCCTACCCCCCTTTAGCTGTAAAGTGCACGTCAATTCATCAAAGGGGCAAAAAGGTATAATGAGGTGGCAACGTTCGATGATGGGGATTATCCGGCGAGGGGCGGTCGGGAAAGAAAAGAGACGCAGCCCAGATTTAAATAACGATAAAAAAAACCGCAGGGCGAGAAAGGTAACACAAAATACAACTTCCCGGGTTACGAAATGATACGAGTTTATGCGGTCGCATTCACACGTCCGGGCCTGAGCGAGCAGAACAGACGCGGGCGGCGTGGCGCCCCGGCCGACCCGGCTAGGTTAAACGACCGTGTGAGGCGCTCTCAAAAGACTCACCATCAGGCCACCAGGAAAAACACCGCGACGCCCACCACCACCAACAGGAGAAGCAGCGCGCAGGTCAGGTGTACCCACAGGGCCGGATCAGAATCGGTATCAGCCATGGTGTCGCAAAGAGTCTAAGACGGCGTTTAGGGCGTGTAAACACGACACTCCTTCGGGCTCGATCCGGCCACAACACGCGCGAAAAGAAAGAGGTGGAGCTTTAGCCGGCCCACTCGTGCACTGCGCTCTACCGGCAGAGTTGGGAAAATCGGCAGAGAGCGACCGCCCGCCGCAACCGCGTGCGATCGCCTGCCGCTCGCCAGCGGAGCGCTACTCCACGCCACGCCGCTTCATTGGGCTGACTCGGAAGGCGAGCCTCGATCTCAGCATCCGAATCACACCGAAGGTGCGAGTCGGGTCTGGATCAGCCAATCAGAGCCTACCGCTGCGCGCATCCGCAGACGGCTGCAGGTGACCGCACTGCCGTCGGACGGGGGACAGGCCAGCCGTCCGAAGACTCGGTCGGTTGCGAGCGACAAGCAACCGCACTAGCGAGCGGGGCGGGCGGGCGGGCAGCAGCTCTTTTCCCAACTCTGTCTACCGGACGCTCCCGGCACTGCTGGACCAACCGATGCAGACCTCCGCTAAGAGACAGTCTGGAGAATAGAATAATGGTGCAAGCTCCAAAAGTTTGGGGCTTGTGCTTTTACAGCTTAAAAACGTACACCATCCACGCCCGTGCTTTGGCTTGACCCGGGGCTAGAAACGGACTTAAGGCTCTGGCCGAGAGGCTGGGCGCGAGACTGTTTCCGGTCAAGCAGTAGACACCCTCTCATATTTGGGGGAAGCTAATTTAAGAAAACCGCCGAACCTTTGAGAAAACGACGGACAGGGTGTGAAAGCTCATGATATTAACTGTACCACACCCACCTCGCACACCAAAATTATTGAGGTTGATAAATAATGTTTAGCCTGAGTGAAAATGTGCTGTGGGCGCAGGTGAGGTTAGACGGCCTGCCGCCTCATCTGTCATTTCAATTTTACACTTAATAAACTCAATTCTGGCGTGCGACGTGTTATTGACACAGTAAATGTCACTAACTTTCACTCCCTGCCCACCGTTTTGACACATGAACAACGGTTTTCTTTCATTAACTTCCACCAAATTTGAGCGGGCAGCTTCTGCTCAACCGGAAACGGTCTCGCGCGCCTAGCCCTCGGGCCTGTCCAGATAGCGACGGCCGTAGGCCGTAGCGCCGCAGGCCGTGACGGCCGTACGGCCGCGACGGCGCCACCGGCGGCGCGCGGCGCGATTTTTGAATAACATCTAAAACAACTTGATTTCTTCGACAGTTATCGTCTAATAAACATTTTGCAACGCAGTGCAACGTCAGAACAACTAAATCTGATTACGCAGATAGCACAAAAATCAGGTATTATGCACCAGCGTATACACGCTCGATGAAAAGAGAGGCGTTGGTGACAAGGTTGGGTTAGATTCAACATGAGATCAGAAAATTTGTATTTCTCTACTTGATGACAACTTGCAGAAATTTTCCCCACCTTTTATCACCCCACACTAGCTATGCCTGTGTCGACAAGTTTAAATTTTCGCTAATCATCAAGGAAACTAAGTTGTTTTGGATGTTATTCAAAAACCGCGCCACGCGCGCTGCCAGTGGCGCCGTCACGGCCGTACGGCCGTGACGGCTTACGGCGCTACGGCCTACGGCCGTCGCTATCTGGACAGGCCCCTCGGCCAGCCTATGCAGACTAGCCTACGGTCACACTTTCCCTCAACCTCTTTCGCCTGCAAACTCCTATGCTGCCCGTGTTTTGAAAATTTGGACCTAACAAGGGGACTTAGGCAAATGTAAATTCCCGATCGTGCCCAAACTCGGTATATTTGCTTCTTATCTATGTAGGTGACGAATGCCGAGCAAATTTTTTCCTGAGAGTCATTTGTCGAAACTCCCTATAAAAGCGTATAATTTCGAAAAATACAAATTTCTACTTTTCTACAAATTTTAAGTGGTATTCCGACTCAAAATGAGTGGTTTTGGGGGGGTAGTTCCTCTATCACTTTTCGATTTGAGACCTCCTTCCGTCATTTTTGGCCCAAATTCAACATTTTTTCCATTATTTGCTCCCCTAAAGTACCCCAGAAATTGACTCTCAGGAAAAACTACTACCGCCAGTCGTCATCAATATAGATAAGAAACAAATATACCGAGTTTAGACAAGATCGGGAATTTACACTTGCCTAAGCCTCCTTGTAAGGCGGGTCTCATTGGAGGCCGTTTCCAAACCCTGGCTTGACTTGGACTTCCAACAAGGAGGAAGCAGAGTGGAGCACACTAAAAAGGCACACCAAGAGAGAGAGGTGACCACAGCGGGGGGCAGCGCTTTTTCGGTTCCATTAAAAGGGCAGACGCACTTCGTTTATTAATGCGAGTCGGCCGGCCGAGTGGCGTTTGCCCTTCTCATGTCTACCGGCCTGCATGTGGTGGTCCAGAAGTCCCAGCTTCTTCCCTCAGGGACCGGCGCCCGCCCCGCCCGAGGCCAGCAGCGTGCTGTTGCTGCTGCTGCTGCGCCCGCAAAGCCCGCACCGCGCACCGTTCCCAGGCCTTGCCCTTCCTTTTCCTTCCCTCGGCCGCGATCGTCCCGGCAGGCAGGGCGGGCAGGGAAGACCAGGGACGTCCCCCGCCGCCGCCAGTTCCGCTCCGCACTCGCGCTCACCCACGTGTAATGAGACCGTCGCGTGCGCGCCACAGCGGAGCCGCGACGGGAGGGAAAGGCAAAGGGGTAAAGGCGGCGCGAGGACAGGTGACCTGAGGACAGGAGGGGGCAAGGACAGGCGGGCGCAAGGATAAGCACAAGGACAGGGGGCGAGAGGGCACTCAGTGAGAGGACAGGCGGCGCGAGGACAGGCGGTGCTGAAGGCACTGAGGGCACGGGAGGACACGCCCTGCCGCGAGAGGACAGGCGAGCGCAAGGTGGTGGCGCAAGGTAAGGTAGTGTGAGGACAGACGGTGTAAGGACAGGTGGCGGGAGGATAGGTGGCGCTAGGACACAGGTCAGGCGAAACGCGTGAGGACAGAGGACAGGGGGCTCGAGGACAGGCAGCGGCAGCGCCGCAGCGCCGCAGCGCCGCAGCGCGGACAGGCGGTGGCACGAGGGCAGATGGCGCAGAGGACACGCGGTGCGACGGCGCGGTCATCATCGCAATCACTTTTCCCCGACAGATTCGTTTACCGTCCTGGCCGGCGAGATGGACAGGCAGGGCGGCGCGGGCGGGAGTGCCGCCGTCGCCTCGATGTACTACCCCCCTTCCCTCCCCTCTCTTTCGCGCGCCCCATTTATCCCCCTCCACTCTCACTTTCCTCGCGATGGTTATCGGGGAGAAGAGGCCGGCTGTCCGATGGAGCGAGCATAACATCACAATGGCGGCGCAGGAAGACGGGCAAACAAGGCGTGAAGGCAAACAAGAAAACATACCGCCCCATGCAAAGGCACTTCTTTTTTTTTTTTTGTGCCAAACTTGAGGAAGGCTAGTAGCAACACAACTTATGGGAGCTGCGCACGCGAAAGCGAAAATGAAATATACGTGAGCGCCGTAAAAGAGAGGCGTCATGCCATGCGTGCATCGCTCGTTAGCCGCGCGCTGACCACAGTGACCACCACCGCGCCGTAGCCACAGCAGCGCCGCGGGCCTTCAGAATAAATTTGATTGTGTGACAGCGGCGTCCGGAGAGATGCATGAGAAAGAGACGAGGGGGAGGAGGAGGACATTCTCTCGCCTTGGCGGGCGCGGGCCTCGCGGGCCAGGAAACACTCTCGCGCCGTATACTGCCATGGCGCCTAACCGCACCACCTTCCTACCGGACGCGCACGCCTCGGGCAAAAAAGAAAAAAATGACTTTGTGGACGAAAAGTGATCAATTGGGGCGGAAGGGGGCAGCTACTGCAGTTTTGCGTCTTTTAAAGAGCCCCCGCCAGGGACCTCAAAAATAGCACAGATAGCGGGAAGGAGAGGAGGGCGGCGGTCGACAAGCGGACCGTGCAGGGCACCGCGGGTTGCAAGGAAGGGAGATAGCGCCCCGCCGCGCCCCCGCAGATCTATCAGGCAGTGATGTCACTTCCGGGGGCGGCCGCCGCAGTGGGGCCGGTAGCGCACCGCCGCCGTGCCGTCCGGCCCGCAGGCTGAAGGTAGGCCGCCCGCCCAGCGCGAGCGCAGCGCGGTGGCCTGCCGGCCACTTGGCAGGCGGGCTCCTGGCTAACAAGAGGAGGCCACCGCGACCCGGGCGGCGAACACCACCCAGATGACGGCAATCGCCACGGTGATGACCATCATCCGCGATGACCATCGCCTCGCCGGGCGCCGCCCCCGCGCCGCCGAAGATAGCATTCATTCGGTCAGTCACTGCTCGCTCAATGGGGGCCGGGGCGTCGCAACGAATCCATTGAGCAGAGCAAACGCCACGGCCGGGGCCGGGACGGGGCGCCTGTTGCGAGAGGGTTGTTGTGCAGCAGTAAGTGGCCGTCCTCACATCCTCGTTATGCGGCGCCCGGCGGCCAAACGACGCCAAGGAGCAGCACTACGGCCTACGGCCCTGCCGCCCTCATCACCACTATTCTATTCTCCTTATTTCGCATATAAACCGGCCGAAGGTCGGCGACACCCGGGCCGCGCGCGACCGTCACCGGACGGAAACTTCGCCGCGGGCCACACGGCTGCCGCGCCGCGAGTCACGCAGACATCATCACGCGCTAACTATCTCGTAAAACGGCGACTAGCCAAGATTATCTCTAGGCTATCGTCTACAAGAGCAAAGCATCGAAAAACGAGGAGGGGAGGAGAGCGGGGGACTTTTCCTTCTGGTAGAGACAGTCTTTAGGGGACCTAGCAGAAGCAGCTCCTTAGTTATATACAGGACACCCCCAGCGGGCTGCCGTGGGTCAGGTCTGCTCAGATGACTTATTCCTCTCTAAATTGTGCTTTTCCTTCTTCAGAGAAATGCTAAGTGGTCAAAAGTCCTTCACGCACGACGCGCTGCCCAAGCCCGCTCATTCCGGAGAGGCCACGGCAGCATCCGGTACCGCACCGCGAGACGGCGGCGTCCCTCGCCCCCGCACAGCCTCAGGGGATCGAGACATTCCCACGGACGGGTCGTCTTGTGTTGATTCCGACAGGATTCGCGCGTTTTCGTCGGCGCGTTAAGGTCGCGCGCACCTCTCATATATGCATAATGCTTCGCTGGACCCACGGGCGTGGCGTGGGGGAGGACTGGAGCCTGGAGCAGCCGGAGGACTCTGCCCCCTCCCTCCCGCGCAGCAGCCGCGCCCGGCCCCGCGGCGCCACCGTGCACCACAGTCGACGCCGCGCCGCCGCCCCAAGCACACCGCGCTCCGCGAGGACCGTCCCCCCGCCAAGTGCGTCGAGTGACTGGCGCCAGACCGTCGCGAGTGAAGTGTGTTGGCCAGAGTGACCAGTGCGCGTGTGAACAGAGCGTGTGTGAACAGTGCCCGTCGTGGATACCCGTCGGCAGGATACCCCTGAGGATTAACCGCGACGAAAACAGCAGCAGCCGTGTGGGCCCAGACAACGGCACAGCGCGACCGCGAGCAGCGCGCGCGGCAGGGGCCTGGCGCCCGGAACACATGCAGTCGTGATGGTGACAGACCGGCGACATGCCGAGTCCAGGGGCTGCCCAGGTCCTCATCCTGGTGAGTCCCAAAGGCGGGCGGGCCGAGAGGCGGCACAACTAACAACCCAACCGTCGCACGAGCACGTCAAAGTGCCACGGAATGAGCCTCCAGATCGCCTCATTTACTTTGCCCGCGCTCGTTTTTACCCACACTGACCGGCGGGGCGCGGCGGGGGCGGGGCCGTCGCGTCATGCCCGGCCGGCATTACGGGTGCATTGCGCGCCGCCATGCCCATGCATAATGATGACCAAGCACCGGCGGCCAAGCGGCGGCAGCCAAGCGGCGCCGCTGCGGAGCCCCGCCACCCGGGGGCTCGGGCTTGGGCTCGGCCAGGCCCTTCTTCTCCTCCTTCAGCGGGGTCCGGCAAGAAACACGGGCGGGGCGGGGCGGGGCGCCCAGTCAGCCCCACACAATTAAACCGCCCACTTTCCCTCAATCGTGATCAATCTCGCGCATAATCGAGCAACGACCGACCGACCGACCAGGCGGGCGGGCGGTATTGTCTCCGGTCCGGCGGCGGGGAGGACACCTGTCGCAGCTGCCTCCCGCAGCTGTGCGCGGGGCTGCGCGCAGCTGTCAAGTGCCAGGCGGCGGCGGGGCGGCTGCGCCCCAATCAGATCGCGGCACGGGGCGCCCGGAGAAACTCCATCCACAATATCATCATGTCTATGGGCGTCGGAGAAAGGGGCGCCCGCTGCCGGGGAAGGGCATGGGCATGGCCGCGCGCGCCCCGGGGAGGCGACGCAGCCGGGCACAGCAGCGGGGAGGGGCTAACCGGCGGCACGACGTTACAGGTGGCACTGACGCAGCTCGCCGCGACCCAGTCCACGACGGCGCCCACCCTCAGCCTGCCGTGCTGCTTCGCGTCGGCGCAGAACGCCACCAGCCTCGGGCCCGTCGTCGTGCTCCGCCGTGACGACGAGCAGCCCGCGGCCCTGGTGGTGCCGGCGGCGGCGGCAGCGGCGGCCGGCCCCGCGGACCCCACCTGGGAGGCCACGCTGCGGCGCGCCGCCACGCGCGCCCTCACCTGGGAGGGGCTCACGGACGCGCCCTTCGTCTCCTCGCAGCACAGTAAGCATCTGAAGGCCGAGTATTACCGGAACTACTGACATACCGGGCCTCAACGAACAGAGTTTGACCTAAAGGCTGCCTTTCAAATGTTTTTCTTTGTCCGTAACACCCGCGAGACGGCCATTCCCCGGATAGTTGAAAATTGGCCCGGAAATGGGATGGCCGCTTGTCACGCCTAACAAGGGAACCTTTTCAGGTGTAAATCTCCGATTTCGTTGAAACTTGGAAAATTTGAAGGTTATTTATGTAGAAATCGGATGGCACTTGAAATTTTTCCTAAACCTGACATTTAGTTTTCCCCTATATAAGGTAGGAGTAAGATGTTAGAAAAAAATATTTATTGAAAAATGTAAAAGCAGTGTCGTCAGGGGTAACTCGTCGTAGTAGTGCCCTTTGGGCCAAAATTTTGTCCGTTTTGCTCTATTTTGAACCGTTAAAGCGGTAGAGGGATATTTAGAGCAAAAAACAGTGTCAGGCTTAAGTAAACCCCTAGTAAATGTTAAGTTTAGGAAAAATTTCAAATGCCATCCGACTTCTATTATAACAACCTTTAAATTTTCCGAGTACCAGCGAAATCGGAGATTTACACCTGAAAAGGTTCCCTTGTAAGCCCCGTTGTTTCCCGATGTGCAGGTGCCGAGGTGCTCGCGGCCCTGGACGAGCCGGGGGACATCCGCGTGCTGGCCCGGGGCCTGCTGGTGGCGGACCGAGACGGACGCCCGGTGTTCCGCGAGGTCGACCTTCCCGGCGAGCAGTGCGTCGACTGCCCGACCGACCTCCCGGGGCCCAACGGTAAGCAGAACCGGGCGGAACGGGGCGAACGGAAACGGAAGGGAGCCTGCCCGTGCCTATAGCCCTAGGCCCTCATGACGCTGCACTCTGCTTTCAGGTGAGAGCATCAAGGCCATGTGGAGCGTGCGTCGCATCCGACACAGCGGGCCCAACGCGGATCACCGGCCGTGCTACGAGCTGCAGTTCAGCGTGACGCCCATCGTGCCCGCGCTGGGGCCGCTCAGCAGGTGGGAGCCACCCGGGGCCGCCGGCGCCACCGGCCAGGGGCTGCGGGCGGGGCTGCGCGCCGAGGGCAGGGTGAGCCGGCAGCGGGAGCTGCGCCCCAAGGGCCTCATCCTGAGGGTCAACCCCGTCCCGGACACGGCGCCGCTGCAGCAGCTCGCGGCCAACGCCCTGGCGGCGCAGCAGGCCGCGCCCGCGGCAGCCATCGGCGCCGCGCCGGGCAACAGCCTGCCCCTTCAGCAGCTGGCCGCCAGCGCCCTGGCCGCCAACGCGCTCGCCACGCAGCGCACCGACAGCAGGGGCATGGCGGCCCTGGTCACGCCCGCCGTCGCCGTGCTGGCCAGCGAGACCCGGCCCACCACCTCGCAGCGCGTGCACGAGCACCTGCACCACCACTTCTACATGCGCGGCGGCGTGCCCGTGTACGCGGGCAGCACCGCCGAGACGGAGTACCCCACAGCCACGCCCGGCACCACCCCGGCGTTCAGGCCGTCGCCGCAGTACCACGAGTACTCACAGCCCGATCCGCTCTTCCACCCTCCGGCCGGGTTCGGTACGCACGTCGGGCACGCTGCAGGTGCCGGGCACGCTGCAAGTGCCGGGCACGCTGTACCCGTCGGGCACGCTGTACCCGTCGGGCACGCGTCACCAGTTGGACACGCGTCACCAGTCGGGCACGCGTCACCAGTCGGGCACGGCGCACCAGTCGGGCACGGCGCACCAGTCGGGCACGGCGCACCAGTCGGGCACGCGGGGCACGTCCACTACCCCAACTCCATCAACGAGCAGCTCCCCCCAGCTAGGGACGACGCCGACACGCGGGTGCCCTACGTCTCGGCCAGCAAACACAGCGCCGTCACGCCCGCTGGCACGCCCCTCCCGGCGGCACGCCCCGCCACGCCCGCGGGCACGCCCCTCCCGGCAGCACGCCCCGCCACGCCGCGGCCGCCACAGCGCCACACCACCACCACCATGCGCTTCCCTGTCGAGGCAGAGGGAGGGCCCACCGTCACCATCCTGCCAAGCACGTCCACGTCGATGCTGTCCAGGCCTGCGAACACCCCCACCACCCAGACGCAGGTGTACCGCATCACGGGCGGGTACTCATTCACCACGCCCAACTCGGTCGACGCGACACGACCGTCCAAGCCCTCCAAAGGTCCCTTCAAGACCTCAAAGGGCAGCAAGGGCCACAAATCCAAAGTCCCGCCCCAGAACTACTACGAAATGGGGCGACCCACCAAGGGTTACGTCGCGACTGAGCTCGAGGACCTGACGGAGGCCACAGAGCTGGCGGATCTCAACCCCACCATGGCAACGTCTGGGTCGAAAAGTAACGAGAAGCTCAAAGCATCCGCCACGACTGCCCGGCCCGAAAGCGCCTCCACCGAGTACCTCTCCGATTACCCGGCCGCTACCATCCGGGGCACGACACCCTCCACCAGCACGTCGAGCACCTCCGCCTCCCTCGGGAGGCCGACCCCTCCGAGCCGCATCCCACTCTTCACGCCGCACTACGGAAAGGACTTTGAAATGTCCATCCTGAAGGTCATGACCTCCAGAGTGCCGTCCTACATAGACATTTTCACCGAGAACGGCGTACGCGTCACCACAGAACGACCCGACGTGGAGGACACTACCATGCAGAGCCAGACCAGCCAGTACTCCAACAAGTACGGAAAGCACACAAAGGCTCTCATCACCAGCACGCGACTCTTCAAAGAGAACCCCAACAGGGGCCCGTACTCCTTGGTGAGCAACACCAGCGAGGTGGAGAGCCTGCAGCAACACAAGCTGTCCACCACCCTCCACACAAGACTGCCCCACGGAGACGAGCCCACTTCAACCTCCGCAAACAGGCATAAGCATGTCGAGGCGTCGACCCCCTCAGCTCCACTACAGATCACATTCTTTGTCGCTTCAGAGGACGAGGCGAAACAGCCTTCGGCCAGTACACTTGTGAGTGATCCTTTACGGCAAGATGACACCACAACTTATCAATATACAATTCTTCGCTCAGTTGAACAGAGTATAAATGTCATGAAACATGAAAATGATACAGCTCATGAAGAGTTACGAACCAGTACAGAACCTTCATCAAGCACAAGACGTATTTTTACTGGTAAAGATGAACCAACTGTTCATGCTTACATAGCATCAACAAACAAGATTACAGAAGATAAATTTACTAGCACTCCGGACTCACTGCCACAGCCTCTAGTGAATGGCCATACAAATCACATGAACACAAAAACAAAATATGTGACAGAGAGTTATTCACAACTATTGAAAAATTTATCCCTCAGCTCAGAACCCCCAACAACTAGAAAGCCTTGGAGACCAAGCACAAGAGCAAGACGCCCTTGGAGGCAGAGTAGTAGTTATAAGGACTACTATTTGCAGAAACGTGGACAAAATTATACAACAACAGCATCATCTGTTGATCCAACTTCCATTGTTGAAAGTCGTAAAACTTATTCAGTATCAAGAAGAAGAAGACCAACCCAAGGACAACAGAGTAAAACTTTTTCAAAAAATCAGAAATTCAGCAAAAGGAGGGAACAGTCTGACCACCAGATCAATCAAGGTGAGAGCCTTCATACCAGCCCATCTTCATACATACAAGGATCCCACAGAAATTCAAACCACTTTAGAAAATTCCATCAAACCAATTCAGACCAGTCCACCTTGCTTTGATAAGAAGTACAACTGTATATATTTAGTGTATAAGGAGGCATAGCTTAATTATTTAAATTTTATACCTCTGTCAGTATTGTAAATACATACAAAGCAAGACTGTATAAATCTGTGTGTGACCATCAATAAAATATTTCTTTGAAAATCAGCCATACAATCTATGAAAAGTGAGTGTTGATTATTTTTTTACCTGCATTGTCATGGGTGTATTTGTAGTCTGGTTCCGGTTTAGATGGTAACAATGGCTCATAGATTTCAGGCATTATCTCTTTTATCCTCTGGAAGTAGGACAAACTGAAATAAAAATCAGATAAAAATTAGTACTTATTAAAAAATTGTGAAGATATGAACCAGGAAGAGAAGCATCTCATCAAACTATTTACCGAAGTGCTTTCTGTAAGACTTCTTTAACAAATTTCGGTCTTGGATGCTCCAGATCCAATTGAAGGCAGAAGTCCCAATCATCCCAAGACCAACGGAATTGGAAGTTGCTCAAGTGATACGAAAACCACGCCACAAATCTGTTTGACAAGATATGTTTAAATTAGGCTCTTTCAAAAAATATAAAAAAATAATTCATAATAATTCTCAGATGTACAGAACATCAGCTTACCTATCAAAGCAAGTCACATTCATAGTGTCAATGCGCATGAAGAGAATTTCAGTTGCTTGAGCCAATACCTGAGGCATGGTACTGGGTTGCAGCTTGCACAATTCAATAAGAATTGAGCCATAGCAAATTTCAAGATAACGGGGTGTTGGCATGTGAAATAATTCAGCAAAAATAATTTCCACAATTGAATAATCAAGAGGAATCTTCGACTTGTAAGGGAAGTTTAATAAAGCGGAAGCGCTGCACAGGAAAGTTATACAAAACTTGCAAGTTATCATGATTTAAAATTCAAGAGAAATTATGAAATAGTAAAAATTGAACATCTATCTTACCAGTCTTTCCTTTCCAGGTGGTTAACTTCCAAGATTTGATGTAGATGTTCCTCTATCAAGAATCTCTCAATAGAATGTGCACCAGGTAAAATGGGACCCTAGGAGAGAGAGAGAGAGAGAAGTTAGTGTCACATTTAAACTGCAACCAAAGATTATGATTATGATAATTTTGAGTTATCAATAAGTACCTCTGGGCAGTCAGTGTAGTCAAACATTCGGAAAACAACCCATGGCATTGGGTATTCATAATTTGGATCATGAGGAGGGGGGAGAATAGTAGGCAAATTGTGTTGCAAGGCTTCACAGAGAATGCTGTCAAAAGCCAAATAAGGTCTGGGTATGTGCTTCTCAACCCAGTTATCCTGACGAAGTTTACGGACTTGCGCCCAGAGACAGTCAAGGTACTGGAAAAAAACAGTAATATTAGGAAAAATTAATATTATTCAAATAGGGGCAAAGATGAAGTATTTAAGCACATATCTATAGGTACCTCTTCTTGCGGATGTGGTGTATCTTGAGACCACACTCTTAATGCAGTGTGGTGCTTCTTACTTCTTTTATTTAGGAACACTTCTATTTTGACAAGAAGCATTTCAAGTTGAGATTCTTTCTTTTCATACAGTTCCCGCCCAACCCATGGTAAGGCTGACAGGACGGAATAAACAAACCAATCCTTTCGCACCTGTAATTTGAAAAAAACTTATGAAGAATTTTGGACAACACTCAAAATTTACTAATTATGAAGTAGAACTAAATTTGTGAAAGCTTACATTTGGAACACCTTCTTCTTTGGCAACATCAACCATGAGGTCAAGCAAAGTAATAAGAGAGGTTGCAGCAATGACATGGCAATTGACAAGATCAGCTAGGAACCGAAGAGAGTAACGAGCAGCATTCCAACGACATGTCTTCAAAGAGTCTTTAAAATTCTTTACCATATGTTCAACGAACTGTACAGACAAACATTTAGGTAACCATGATGGAGAATAACAACTTAAAAAACAGATTAATTTAATGCATGGAACTTACCTCTCCTCCAAAATTATAGTTCTTGGCATTAAGAAGACCGACAAGGGTAGTATATATAGTACACTTTTCTGGCATTTTGATAGCACATTCTGTAAGAATGCGAAGAATTTTGGCCTTGAAGCTTGCCAAGTCTGCTTCAAGAACACTGGCCAAACCTTCCAGGTTACTTTCAAGCGAAGCTGTGCTCTACAAGGTAAAAAATAAAATTGGTAGGGTATAACAACAAAAGGGAGATCTAACCTCCGTGATAAAAGAGAAACTTTGGGAAATAATTCAAAGAAGATTTACCTTCTCTCCAACACGAAGGATCAATGATTCTAGACGATCTTCAATTTCTTGATTTTCAGATACCCTCCTCCTTTTCCTGTGAGCACGTTCTGCAAAATGCAAGAAGAACATAAAAGTCACAGACTATTTTAATTCAAAGTAATCATGACTCAGTTAAGATAATAAAGAAAGATACTACTGCTCTGTAGAGAGGACATAAGACCAACAAATTGGAAATTTGAATTATAAAACTATGGAAATAGTAGATTGAAGGGGAATTAATCAGTGTCAAAAAGACATCAATTTTACGGGGAGATGCGCGAATATATTGACCTTTCTCTGTCAAAATAAATTAATCATAGTTGATTGTAAGCAAAACATTAAGAAAAGGGAAAAGTGTCAAATGAAACGACCATAACCTACACATGTAACAAACGAACAGGGTTTAACCCCGTATATTACGTACCGTATCCATCGTCATCATCATGAGGCCTTCTCCGACTCATTTTTTAGGGAATTGATTAGGTAGCCGGTATATAAAATGCCCCTAAAATGCACAGAAATAAGACAAAGCCGGACAAGATATTCTATTCGACAACTCTTGCCGACAGACAGAAACAACGCCGCCTCGATCCGCTTTCGATCGGGAGAGTCTGGAAGAAGCGGCGGGCGGTGCGAGGCTACGAGAACGAATGGAGCGCTCGGGAGATTTGGGACAAAAGTCCCGCTTCAGATTAGCAGATACAGATTTCACCGAATCATTTTTACGCCCTTGCTTACTTATTTTCGTGATGCAAATCTGAATGATTAGCAAAACACAGACTCTTCTGTGTAGTAAGGCATCAAACGCCAATTCCAGCCCACGAAAGGAGTGCCCACTGGGTACTGGGAGGTCAACCGGCATAGGGAAATCCAGTTGGTAGAAGCGCGATTCTACCATGACATCCATGACATACTGGATCTATATTTTGACATTTTGGTTTAATGAGGTTACTCTTTCTTTCTATCACTCCTACTTGATCCTACGCGGGTTCTTTCAACATTTCTGCGTAACGCGAATTTTGCGAAACATTGTTTGTGCGGGCAGCGGCGCGGCAGCCATGACGACGAGCAAAGCAGGTCAGGAGGAGGTGAGCCCGGCGCGGGGCCGCGTCCGCATCGGGCACAGTGGTGTAGTGCCCTCCGCTCTCCATCTCGCAGCGGGCGGTGGAGGGTCGGGAGCAGGTTGAGGGCGCGGGGCGCGGGTCGAACGCAGCCCGACCGCTCCGCTTGAAGGGGTCAGTCAGGCGCGGCGCGGGCCGTGCAAGACACCATGCCCGTCCTCTGCGGCGAGAAGCTGGTCCGGAACCAGGGGCCCTTCCCTTACATCCAGTCCGAGGGGCGGTGGAAGCCTCTGCGCGACACGCGCACGCCGCACGTGCCGGTAGGTCAGCACGGGGGACTTGGGCTCGACCGGGCCCGTCGCGTACGGTGCCCATCCTCCTCCACAGTGCCTTCGGAGGCGCCGATAGCGACATTGACCGAAGTCGTTCAGTGACTCCTTTCTTGTCTCCCAGCCGCCCGCTCCGGAGGGTCCGTGCCCGCCTCCACCCGATGTCGACCAGGTGCAGGCCCTGCTCCGCCACCAGGAGTACATGCGGCTGCAGGGGTCGCAGGCACGGCGGGCTGAGAGAGAGGGAGGGGGTGGAAACGTGAGTGTAGAGTGCCACAACAACACCTTGTCAAGCCAGGCCGCCCTTGCTCGGTGCTATACTGCTCCACTGGCCTATAACGAACGGTACGTTTGGCAGTGCGAGCACGGCGACCCGCTGCCCGTCGGCCAGCACATCGTGGACCCGCTGGCCTCCCCGCGCTGGGCAGAGTGCCTCAACCCCTGGGAGCGCCTCAACATGCACCACACCCTGGCCAGCGTGCGCCGCCACGCGCAGCTCGAACGCTCCTACGAGCCCCGGGACCAGCTGGACTTTGCTCTGACGGCGGCCTACCAGGTTGGTGCTCGTGCGAGACGCAGCCCCCCCCCCCCCCCTGGGAGCCCGCTACCCCATAGCAAACCGCCAGTTCGAGTCCAGGGAAGTCCCAGCAGGGCTCAAACCTGTTGTGGTCTGTGGTCGTTGCAGCACGACGCGGGGCTGTGGGCGGGCTGCCCGGACGTGTGTGTCCAGCCGGAGACCCTGGGCCAGCCGACCTGGCGCGTGCTCCGCAACCTGAGGGTGCTGCCACAGGACCCCGTCGACCAGCGGCAGCACCCACTGCGCCAGAGCGGCGTGGACTCCCGGGTGTCCGTCCACAGCGTGAAGCTAGCCATCAGCGGCAACCACATGTCACAGACCAATGCCGGGTTCTCGAGGAAAGTGGACGGGACCTTCTATAGCTAAAACTATTTCCTTTCTCTGCGATGGAATTTTTACTTAACAATAAAGTTTTGGCATTCATTTAAAAATTGCGTGTTAATTTCATATCCTAACTACACAAATTTGCACAATTTTCATCATTTTAAAATTGGATCTTTATTACACAATTTTAAATTTTCGCGCGACGGATCTCACTTTAAATGATGCTACTGAGGGCGCCTTTTCAATGACATCCGGTTTCGTCTCGCTTAAGTTTCGTCTTGCATTAGGTTAGATTGCGTTTGTACAACGTTTTGTGTTTATGCTGCAATAAACGTTTGATAAGTTTATCAAGAAACATCAGAAACATCTACGATAGTCAAAGTACGCTACCCTGTAATTTTTTTGAAGTTGTTTGATCAATATCCCTTTGTAACAGCACAGACTCCAAGACATGAACCTTTAACCTAAAAACAGCGGCTATTTTGTGTGTTTTGAATTTTGATTTGTACTGTCAACAAACTTATATTCTATCTCTTTCTGCACATTTTGTCTTCTATTTTAATTTTATTGAGTAGTAAAAGTTGTTGACGTATTTTTCTATCATTTCTAAAATTAAATTGAGGTTATATGAACTATGATATATTTCAAATTCATTGATGTACTTATTTTTCTGCTGTGCAACACTTAGTATTCACTTCGTTTCTTTTTTCCAGAACTGCTTAAACATGACAACTTACCTATCAAGAAAAGATGTTGAAGAAATCAAACCCCAAGTTGACAAAACAGTTGAGAAGTTCCTCGGTTTTCACGAACCTACATTGGTGACAACCGCCCTGAATTGTTTATCTTCCGGATATGATAAACAGAAAACCACTGGTTTGTTTCCTCATTATCTTTCCCATTTAGACTAATATCCTGCTCTTATTTGTTTTCACACATATACACTGCAACTGCTATCTATTTTGCAGATAAACTTGCTGCTTTACTGGACTCTCGAAAGGCTAAGGGTCTCACTGAAAAAATATTTTCTATTGCTGAAGACTTAAGAGCTCTTCATAAATCTCGCAGTGACAGAAAGCGCCACCATGATGATAAAGAAGACAGGGATTCAAAAAAGGCTAAAAAGGAGAAAACTTCAGAAGGGGACTCAAAAAATAATGTGCCTGAAGCTCAGCCGGACTCAGAGGCTCAGCCGAGTCCGGGACAACTCTCAGCACTTCAGGTCAGTGATTGAAATTTAAAATATTGAAATAATTTAAGTCAAAGCAAGACTTTTGTAAACCACATTTTATTTTTGTTATTGTTCTTGTTTCTAGATCAAAGAGATGATGGCAAATGCACAGAGAATGATTGAGCAAAGGAAGAAGGCCCTAAATGCATTGAAAGGGGATGATAAGCCTGCTATACCTCCACCAACAATTGCTGTTCCTCCTGTAAAATCAGCTGCCGATTTAGACAAAGCACGAAAGATTGCGCAATTGCAGGCATGTATCATTATGACTATAGATTTACTGATTCCTTCAGGTTAATTACTCCTATGAATGTCATAGCTACATGTGTGTAATAAACATATAAATTTCATTTTCAGGCCCAAATTCAATCAAAATTGTCAACTGGTGTTTTACCTGGGGTGCTAAGTGGTATTAGCTCAACTTTGAATGCAACCCCTTTCAACAGCTTAATACCACCTCGTCAAAGTCAACAAGAAAAACCAGTACCTTTAATTTTAGACAGTGAAGGACGCACTGTCGACAGTTCTGGTAAAGAAGTTCAGCTCACTCATCTTGTACCTTCGCTAAAGGTGAATATTTATAATCATTCTTTTTTTTTTTGGTAAAACGTTTCTATCTTCCTATTAAGTTGATGAGTGTTTTATTGTTCTGTTAATTTGATTTTTAGGCCAACATTCGAGCCAAAAAGAGGGAAGAATTCAGGCAACAATTACAAGAGAAACCTGTTGAAGAATTATCTGAAACACACTTTTATGATGCTAGGATTGGTATAAAACCATCTGTGCGTAATAAAAGAGCATTGAAATTCCATGAACCGGGAAAATTCCAGCAATTAGCTGATAGGATGAGAATGAAGGTATGTTAGGTATTTTGCCAAAGTCATGTTTAAATAACTTGCCATTATTAGGAAAATTGAAAGTAAAGCTCCTGTTTCATGTCTTTAGGCTCAACTTGAAAAACTTCAAAGTGAAATCTCCCAAATTGCCAAGAAAACAGGAATATCTTCTGCTACCAAATTAGCTCAAATTGCCCCTAAGGAACAGGCTGAAGAACATGTTCCGAATGTAGAGTGGTGGGATTCAGTCATTCTATTAAAGAGAGATGGGTGAGTTACACCTTAAATAATTAGCATTATTGTACGTGATGTTAAGCAAATTATTTTGAACTGCTTTTTCACATTTTTCTTTTTCTAGCTATAAAGCTGATGAATCTGGAATCATTCCCATCAAAGAGCAGGGAATTACAAATCTTGTAGAACACCCTATTCAAATGCGTCCCCCAAGTAAGTGATCAAATTTTCAATGCAGGTTCTTTTAAACAAATATGTAACTAACCAATTGAGAATTAAAATTTGTATCTTGTTGCAGCGGATCCACTTAAACCCATCTATATGCCTGTTTTCTTAACTAAGAAAGAGCGCAAGAAACTGAGAAGACAAAATCGTAGGGAGGCTTGGAAGGAAGAGCAAGAAAAAATAAGACTGGGATTGGAAGCCCCTCCAGAACCAAAGGTAAATATTGTCCTAAAATATCCAGCTGGCATAGAGCTTGTTGTGAGATAAGGTTATAACTTAATACTAATACTTTTGTTTGCTTCCTTCTTTATAGCTTAGGATATCCAATTTAATGAGAGTACTGGGAACAGAAGCCATTCAGGATCCAACGAAAATTGAGGCACATGTGAAGGAACAAATGCTGAAGCGTCAAAAAGCTCACGAAGAAGCTAATGCTGCTCGCAAACTCACTGTTGAGGAGCGGAAGGAAAAGAAAATGCGCAAACTTAAGGAGGACACATCTCTTGGCGTCCATGTGTCCGTGTTCAGGTCAGTATAGCTATTGCTTTGTCTCGGTATTAGCTGAACTAGAAGAATCTATCTATTTGTTCAAAACTAACTTTGTGTTGTTATTGTTTGCTTATTGCAGGGTAAATGATCTTATGAACCCAGCCAAGAAATTTAAGGTTGAAACAAATGCTAAGCAGTTGTTTATGACTGGCTGTGTGGTTCTCTTTAAGGATTGCAATGTTATTGTTGTTGAAGGTGGTCCAAAGCAGCAAAGCAAATATAAAAGGTAACGATTTTCAGTTCAATTTCTTTTAATGTGCAGCAAGTTAAATTTTTCTTGACTTTACTTATTTTTTTGCCCTTTCAGATTGATGCTAAATCGAATTAAGTGGGAGGAAGATATAGTTAAAGATGCAAGTGGAAATGAAAACCCCAATAAATGTGTTTTGGTGTGGGAGGTAAGTAGCAGTCAATTCTTAAGTCATTAAGGTTCAAAAATGTGTGCAATTAAATAAATACTTTTGATCTATCTTTCAGGGCACAGCAAAATCTAGGACATTTGGTGAGATGAAGTTCAAAATTTGTCCTACTGAAAAGGTAGCTCGTGAACATTTTAAGAAAAGTAATGTTGAGCAGTATTGGGACCTATCCTATAGTGGGGCTGTGCTTGAAGCCACTGCTGATGCTTAAATGTTCACTTGTTAGCTTTGTAATATATTGTAATATCTGTAAATAGTGGAATTTTTCATTCTATATTAAGTTAGAATAAAACCTAATTTTTCAGAAACTCAACACCTGTGAGTTTTATTTGACGATCTAAAAACTGTGACTCTTCTCTCTTACATATTCTGTTTTGGAGTAGAGGGGTAGTAAAAATGGCAGACTTACATACAAGGAGGGTTCTTTATTTTTTATCATTATTGCATTTTAGTATTTCCTGACCAGCAGGGAATTGCATTTGATGAAAATGCTATCACACCACTATTATATACTGTGGTATTGCATTAATTAAGTCAGGAGTGAGCAAGTTCATTTTTATAAGTAATTGGAGCACAAAAGGAAAACATCTTTGTCTTGAGCTCTTCACTTCAGGATGTCAATATTTACTATGACTTCAGACCAACATCTAGTTATTTCAAATTTCATTTTGTTCCTATATACTTCTCAAGACTGTAATTCTTCAGCATACATAATACAAAAAAAGTTGTACCTAGGGTATGGTGATGTGACTGGAGTGTAATGACCTCCATTTATGTATTATTTTTAAGACTGTCTATGGATAAAGCTGTGTAGCCACAGCTGAATACAAGGAAATAGCTCATACAAGGGAAGATGGCTTGGCCAGAACATTTTCCCCTACTGAACTTTTGTATCAGCTTCTTAGTGATGAAATAATTTTCCCAACAAGATTAGTGAATGCTGACAAATTAAGCCATGATAACAAAAATTAAATATCTAGGGTTTACACCAATAACAGAGTTTGGGAATTGAACAAACGTTGATCATCCTTATTATTATAATAGTGCTACTCGCTCAAATAACAATTATATACCCAAATCTGGAAACTAGCATTAAAAGTTTTCTTGAGTAAAGGATCAGGTATGTTGGCACCTTTTGATACTAGCAACTAAATGGTCCTCACGTTTATAATCATAAGGATGATCGAACAGTACAATAACAGTAATATTTACACCCTCAAATCATCAAATTATAATTAGAGCAAACAAACAAAACATTGCTTTCTAGCCAGTAAGTTAACCCTGATTTCTACAGAACTTTCCATTATAAAAGCACATCAACCACACACAAATTGTTATGAGTAGGCAACTCATTTCTACATAGATACACATTTACAACCATGCAAAGTTGCCTCTGCTATTGGCTTTGGCTTTTACAATACTTAAAATTTAACAGATTTCACAACTTTCTCAAAAGTATAAAACTTTAAAAGGAACAAGGATATTATCTAAGAGAATACCCCTGTACTCTCTCGACCTTTATCAAACATTTATTTGTCAGCTGTTGACAGTCTTAGCACCTTTCTGTCACGGCGACACTGATGAGGAAGCAAGTCTCTGGAATGTGTCTTGCAATTTGTTTTATGAAACAGTCTTATTTGACATGTCAGCTATTCGATAGAACTTCGAGGGTCCGTTAAAATAAATGAAAAGTTCATTCCTTTCTGTGACAGAAAATCCTTGCGGAATGCATTCTTCAGTCAGAAAGTAACGAATACTTTGAGTGAGCACTTTTATAGTACTAGGAATCTACACACCACTCCCGACAACACACAAGTTCGGGCAGGGGACAGCGACGCTCGCACTGGAGCGCACACCGTGTTCTCCCTGGCGATTCCCGACTACTTTCATTAAAAACATTCGGCAGCATCAGCCAGTCTTCATCACTCACACTGGCAGCAGCAGCTTCCGGTCTGAACCGTTAGTTCCGCAAATGGGCTCGAGGGGGTACTCGAGGAGGGGGCCGAGCGGCCCTCCGACTCATCCAGGCACCTCGCGGAGCGGCGCTCTGGGCGGTCGCGTCACGAGATGTCCAGCACACCGCTGGGGACGCTGCCGTTCGGCCGGGCCGCCCCGCACAGCGTGGTGGGCCGGTGGTGGTGGTGGTGGTGCTGGTGGTTGTGGTGGCGGTGGTGGTACGTGTGCGTGAGGTGCTGCGGTGGCACTATCCGCGGCGGCAGCCCCGTCAGGCTGGTCGCCGACAGCGTCCTCTCCAGCCCGGACATGCCGAGCCCGGTGCCCCCGGTGCCGCCCCCGCCCCACAGCTTGCCGCACTCCAGTGTCTCGAGGTCCGGGTGCGACGTGGAGGCCAAGGGCCTCGTCGTGGTCCTCGGGGGCGGCATGGGCGGCCTAGCCTGGAGGCGGGGCGGGGGTGGCACGGCCAACCGGGCGATGCTGCTGTTGAGGCTGCCGCCCCCGCTGCTGCTGCCCCCGCTCAGGCTGCCGCCCCCGGGACCTCCACCGGCGCCGCCCCCGGCGCTACCGTTGCCGTCGTCGCTCGTGTCATCCTGGAGATCGTCGTCTCGATCCCGGTCCCGCTTCCGATCTCGATCCCGTTCACGGTCCCAGTCGCGGTCCAGGAGATCGAGGTCTCTGTCCCGCTCTCTGTCCCGCAGACTGTGGTGCAAACTGGCGTGGCTGTGGTGACTATGGTGACTGTGGTGGCTGTGGTGACTGTGGTGGCTGTGGTGGCCTCCCAGGCTCTGCTGACTCGAGCAGCAGTGGGACTCTTTCGCCGCAGACGGCGGCCTCCGACACAGAACCTGCACCAATACAACATAAAATCAGCGAAAGAAATTTACAAGAGCGATTTCGCACCCAACCAAGAGGCACGGCTGAGGAATCTACCTTGGTGACGAAGATGTCCTTGCAGATTCTCCGGAATTGCCGATTGAGCAGCCAGTACAGGAAGGGGTTCCAGAAGGAGTTGCTAAGCGCCAACCACGTGATGAGGAAGTCGAGGAACGGCGGAAGCTGCAACGAGGAGAGCAGAGCGTGAGTGTGGGAGGGAGAGAAATGAAAGAAAAACAGACGAGCTGCGCCATGCGGGGATGGGGGGGGGGGGGGGGGGGGGGGGGGGGGGGGGGGGGGGGGCCGCCCCCCCCCCCCCCCACGGCCCCGCGCGGTGGGGGGGGGGGGTGAAGGGCGCACGGGTCGGCGCCCGACCTCGCGGGGCTAGGCCGACCCGCAGGGCGCGGGCGTCCCGCGGGAGGCCTACCCCGACACCCGCGGGCGCTCCGAGTCGGGAGCTGGCGCTGGCTGTGCGCTGATGCTGGCGCTGGCCTCACCTTGACGCCCGTGCAGGCGGCCACCACCTCCTGGATGGTCCACGGTGTCACCATCACAATGAAGCCGAGCGACATGGCTGCCATGGTGCGCGACGCCACGGTGCTCAGCCTGCGCTCGTGGGTCACCAGCTGAAAAAAAAGAACAAAAAAATAATACAGATTACTTCCTTTTGCTCCCGATCCATACTTCTTTGGTGTCTCACGCGCGAGGGGGAAAGAAGGCAGGGGGGAGGGGGCCGGATCAGTTCGGGTCGGGGATGGGAAGGAACTAGCCGAGGCTAGCTGGATGGAAATGCTAACCCTCCCCTCCTCCTCCTACCATGCCTTGGCCTGGAGTAACGCCATGCCTCTGACAGTTCGCCATTTGTAACCGAGCTTCTTGGCACCCCTCCTCTCCCTCCCACCCCATACTGATTCTCTGCCCGACGAAGGAGGCGGCGGTGGGGGAGGGGCGATGCAGAAAGGAATCACGCAGGACCAAGAAAAAGGGGGTAAGGTCTGAACTCGGCCGTAAACCCGCCCTTTGTACCAAACCGCTATCGAGATGACCTTACTAGCGGGTACCCACAACCTCCACCCCGACCAATGCTCAATAGGCACCCACTGGTGATTGGCTGGATCAAGTCCAGGGGTCCAGGAGGGGGTCGTGGTCGGGTCGTCGACCGGAACCAGGGCCAGGAACCAGCGCACTTCTGATGCTCTCGGAACTGCAAGTCGGCTCCAACAAAACACGCGCTCGCCCGTGCGGATGGTATGGGCGAAGGCTGAGGAGGGGCAGGGGGGGGGGGAATTCCTCGAGCATGGCGGAGGAGGGAGGGGCCTTCGCCGCAGAGGAATGTGGCCGCAATTTCAAGTGCATGCATCAAGAGGACGCCAGACCGCTAGGCTTCAAGACCTGGAAAGTGACAAGTCTCTGCTTCCGCCCCTCCCCCCTCTTGCGCAGCCGCACCTCCCTCTCCCCTTCCCTCTCCCAGCCCGCCCCGCCACTTGTCAGCGGGCGCCGCACAGTCACGGGGGAAAGCGTCCCGCCCGCGGGCCTGAGGCGGACGTGGACATGTTTGCTCGCTGGATATTAAAAGCCGGCTCGCTTGCCGCCGAGCGCGCGATCGTGCGGGGCGGGGGGGGGGGGGATTGGGTGGGCATATGTGAGATCCGTGTAACCCTTCGCCCACGCCGAGAAACTTACGGAACAAAGCGTGTTGGTGTTTCAAGTGAGGGGCGGGAGATAGGGCGGCGCATCCTGTGCCGGGGGCGGGCCGGTGGCGGTGGAGGCGAAGCTGTCGGCCGGGTACACTAAAGCGTACACCCTCCCCCCCCCCCCTTCCCTCTCTTTCTACCTCGGCATGCCTCGCGGAGCCCTCCCGAGCGCTCTATCGTCTGCTGTGCGTGCCGTGCCGTGCCGTGCCGTGGCCATTCATAGCGAGCAATTTCTCTCCCTTTTGCCCCTGGTCGCGCTGCGGTGTGCCGTCAACCGGAGACGGATCAGCCAGGCGTGAGCCATCCACTTTTAAATTTGGACTCTCTCAACGCATGAGCCAAAAAACAACCAAAAACGATCATTGGGTATTTTGGGGCATTTTCATGCGGTTAATTCCGGGAAAGTCCATTGAATCTCTTGGTACTTTTTCCCGATTATTCCAACCAACCAGTGTGTTCGGAAATAACCTTTTCAAGCCAAAAAGGGTGCTTTCTGTAGAAAATCCGCCAAAACGGGCAAAATTTGTGGTATTGGAAAGCCGCGCGTCCCAGCAGCCCCGAGACCACAGCCGGCCCGGCGTGTCCCTGCGACCTGACCCGACAGTAGAGCAGTGCCAAGCCGGCCAAAAGAACAAGAAGTAAAACGAAAGGATTATCGTGGACACGCTCTCCCGTTCCGGTGGTGCGGTGCGGTGTGGCGTGGCGACCCGGCATCGCTCGCCCCGGGCCCGGCCCGGCCTCGACTGGGGTCGGATTAATCTGATTCCGACCCACCCCCTGCCCCCTCGGCTGCCCCCGCGTGGGGCTCGGCTGTGCCGCCGCTACCCGGGGCGAACGGGGAAACGCCGAGTTTAAGCGGACATGAAGACAGCTGCCATTCAGCCAAAAGGTTTGAGGGACGGACCCGATCGGCCGCCGCCAAAGCTCCTTTTCCTGCAACTTTGGCTTCTCCATCACAAAAAGAAAGAAAAGTGCCACTTCCAAAAAAGAAAGAGCATCGTTTGACGGCGGGGCGGGAGTAGCTCGCCGCCTTGAAAAGGAGATGAGTACCTTTCCACCAGGACTTTCCTCGCACAGCCAAACCCATTTACTTCTCTGTCCCGCTGCCGCCGCAGCATCTTCTCCTCCTTGTCCGGCTCTCTCCACAACGCAAGAAGTACACGGAGCAGCCAGCGCGGTGGCGGGGCGCTGGCGGGGCGCTGGCGGGGGCGGGGCGGGCTCCTGAAGTGGGAGTAAAAGCGCTGATGCCTCAGGCGACCGGGGGCGCCGCGCCGCTCTCGGTGCTGTCGCCACACTTTGGTCAACCGCAAGGAGCGGTATGGAGGGTGAGGGGGAGAGAGAGGCCTCCGGTTCCAGCCGCACCGCCACCGCGCAGGGGAAGGGGGAGAGCAGCTGCTGGAGAGCAGAGAGGGAGAGAGGGGAGGCAAATATCGCGATGTGTGCAGACCTTCCCACTTCCCGTCTCGCGAGTGGCGGCGTGTTTCTGCTATGGTCCCCGCCCTGCCCCCCGTGCCGACGTGTCGTCTGCTGCCCCGCCCTTCGCCG
>NW_026267199.1:70644-72208 GCF_000697945.3 Frankliniella occidentalis
TCTCCCCGCCCCCGCTCCCGACGTCGCGCTTTGCGCCCCGACCAGCAGCCGACCATTGGGCCAGCGAGAGCGCCGCGCACATCCCCGCCGGCATCCTGGCTAGCCGGCCGCGGACGCGCACCGCTCTGGTTTGACTGCGATACCGACCGGAGGTAATCGGTCGAGACTACTATCAGATTGCGGTTTCGGTCCAGGGCACTGGGGGAGGGGGATGGGAGGGGCGAAGCGGGCAGGCCGCAAGTGGCCGCAAGCTGCGGCGGGCCCGCCGACTCTGACTGGCAGAGGCCGACCGGGCCCGCCCGCACTCGACGGATTAGCTATCGGAGCACTCCTCCCTCCCATCCCTTCCCCTTCAACCACCCCCACGCAGTTAACTCTACGACCCGACCGTTATTTTTTCCTCCGGCGACACATATTAACTCCGCTTCTGTGACAACTGCTGGTTTTATAGACAGGCGTCAGTGGGCCACTTTGGGTTCCCCACCCTCTCGCCTCTCCCGCGCGAACTCGATATTATGGCCCCACAGCCCTGATTCTTAACGACCTTGATCCTCTTTTGGCACTCACCTTGTTGAGCGTGGATGGCGTTTTGACGACCTGCTCGTGGACGGCGTGAGTCTGGCCCATGGTGTGCGCGTGACCCGCGGCGTGACTCGTGGCGTGACCCGCGGAGTGACCCGCGGCATGTGCCGCGGCATGGCCCGTGGAGTGGACCGCGTTGTGACCGGCTATGTGACCCGGAGCGTGACCTGGGGCGTGACCCGGGGCGTGACCCGGGGCGTGACCCGGGGCGTGACCCGGAGCGTGACCCGGGGCGTGACCTTGCGGGTGTCCCTGGGCGCAGCCCGTCACGGCGCGCTTGAGGCGCAGCTTGTTGACGTGGAACGCCGAGCCGTAGCAGTACATGAGGATCATGGTGGTGGGGAAGTAGAAGCAGCACGAGGCGAGGATGCGCAGCGAGGCCCGCGGGTAGAACGGGTCGCAGGCCAGCAGCCCCGTGTCGTTGAAGTAGTAGCCGCCGCGCGGCAGCACCAGCAGCGCGAACAGCGACAGGCACAGCACCCACGTCACCGATATGACCGCCACGCAGCCCTGGAAAAACAAAAGAAACAGGTTTTTAATCTTCAATTCATTTTGTAATAAAAACAAAAGGAACACGTTTTTAATTTTTCCAATTCAGTTTTTTTTATAGCCTTCCAGATTCCAGAAAACGTTGGAACACAATACACGGACGATTAAAGAGAGCGTGGAACGACGGCGGGTTGTGGGGGGGAAATGCTGACTAGTGAAAAAAGGAGAGGGGGTGGGGAGGGGGTCGTTTCGACTATCTGCGAAAGACGGGCGGGCTCGGGCAGTGAAGAGGCGATGGAGAAACGGTCGAGCGAAAGTGAGACGGATAGAGTAAGGGAGGTCGAGAGCGGCCATTAAATATTCAAACACGACGGCCCACCGCGCGCGCCGCAGCGCTACTTTCAATTTAGCTTTCCGGTTTTTAGTTCCGGTTCGCGGGGGGGGGGGGGGCACGGCCGCCGCACCCGGTCACTGCTGGGGGGCCTAAACCCCC
>NW_026267199.1:73399-74327 GCF_000697945.3 Frankliniella occidentalis
CCCCCCCCCCAGCACACTCCTCATTTTTCTTCTCCCATTCAGATTCCGCTAGCGCCAACGCCCCAGCCACCGCACGCCCGGGGCGGGGACATGGCCATGGCCGTCCCGCCGACACGCCCCCGTCGCGCCGCTCTCTGGGTCAGCCCGGGAGGTGGGCATCCGGGGCGCACCGCCGTCGGGCGGGTGGCCCACCCCGCGCTGCTCGGGCGTCCGCCCGCCCGCATCCGGCAGCTCCCAGTCCAGGCAACCCCCAGGGCCATCACTGGAGCCGTTGATTTGGGGACGAGAACGTAATGTTTGGCGTCGTCGTCGGGTCGTGGAGCCAAGAGCGAGGATCAACGGAATGAAAACTAAATGTTCAAAAGCTGACCACCTGAATCATTGGATATAAAGCGAAACTAAAGCGTTCTGAAAGCTTTTATTTATGTTTACCTTAGCAATACTTGCTTGTGGATTATTTATTGTGGCCCTTCAGTTAGTTATACCAATAATATTTTCGGGCTGTGACAGCGACTTGAATCGGGAATCAGGATTTGGACTCGGGTTGCTCGGCCTGCAAGGTCCGGTAGCGTGGAGAGCGACGCCGGCATGGCATCGCAGGATGAGGAGAGAGAGAGAGAGATAGGGAAAAGGGGTGGGGGAGGCGCAGGAAGATGGGAACAAGAAAGAGAAGACGACGACGACGGCGATTAAGAAATTTTCCCTCCCCTCATCAGCCATGAGCGCGCGCTGTTCCGGAAATTATTTGCTGTAGTGGGCGCGTCCCACTCCCCAGCCACGCTGCGCCCATGCCTCCTTGTGCCCCCCTCCCCTCCCCTCCCCTCTCTCTCTCCTCCTAAACCTCATCGAGTGTGGACCAGCTATCTCGCCGATCAGCTCTTAATTGGCCAGACTACACTACCGCGCCGCTATACTGCCCCCCTCCTCC
>NW_026267199.1:75427-79602 GCF_000697945.3 Frankliniella occidentalis
AGGCTCTGATTGGCTGATCCAGACCCGACTCGCACCTTCGGTGTGATTCGGATGCTGAGATCGAGGCTCGCCTTCCGAGTCAGCCCAATGAAGCGGCGTGGCGTGGAGTAGCGCTCCGCTGGCGAGCGGCAGGCGATCGCACGCGGTTGCGGCGGGCGGTCGCTCTCTGCCGATTTTCCCAACTCTGACGCCCACCACAACCACCACCACAGCACCACACCACCGCCATTACACCACCGACTCCACAGCGGCGTTTCGCTTGAAATAGAAACAAAATTTGGCATCACCTCTGATGAGAAGGTGGGGCGCAACAGTATTTGCCCCGCTGTTTCCATTTCGTCGGTTGAATAATATAAATCCACCAACAACAGGGAGTGCTATCGCCCACCTAAACTCGTTCCGCTCGTATCTTTATTTTCGACGCCGTTCACGCTGAACGGGGAGGGGCAGCAGCGGTGGCGGGGCGGCCGCTCCCCGTAGTGTGGAGTCGAGAGGGTACTCGAAGGAGTGAAAGAGCGGCGGCGGCGCGAGGCGGCGTGAGCGCTGCACCGCCAGGCCAGGGCTGAATCAATACCCCAAACGGACAGCCTCGGCGCGGCCAGGCGCGGGCGGAGACGCCCTTTCTCGCCGTCTCTCCCGCCTCTGCGAGATTGAGAGGCTAAAAAAGTTTTCACGGCGGCAGCTGGACCATCAGTGTCTCTTGCGGCGCTGCTGCTGGCGGGTGGCGGCCATGGCGGCGGCGCGGCGCGGCGCGGCGCGGCGGGCGCGAGAGGGCGACGTGTGGGAGCGGCCGACGCGCCGCCGCCGCCGCCAAATGTCCCGGCGATCCATATGTGGCGGTGCGGCGCGGCTGCCCCGGGGCGGGGGTGCGGGCGGGCGAGGGCGAGCAGCGAGGCGGCAGAGCTACCTCCCCGCCGGGGCCGCCGGGCCGGGGCCGCCGGGCCGCCGGGTGGCGGGGTTGGCGGGGGTGGGAGAGAATCATGTGCAAGTTGTCCCCAAGGGGGGCCGAGCGTGAGCGCAAGGGCTTTGTCACGCGGGGTGCGGCCGGGAACAGGGTCTGATCGGCACGGCCCCCGGCGGCCCTCCGCCCCGTCCCGCCCCGCCCCGCCCCGCTCGCTACGCCTCCCTCCGGATAAGATGCAGGGTTGCACGGCTACGCCATACTCAGATAGCGCCAGGCTGCTACGTGCCCGGATACTGTATCGGCGTCCGGCCACGACCTTTCTAGACGCGAGTCATATCAAATACCATCTCTCCTATAAGATTTTTCTTTCCAAAAAGATATAAATAAATACAGTAACATTTTTTTTTTCACTTTGCTAAGCGCCACGACAGGGAGGTGGGGGGCGCGGCACTCCCGCGGGGGTGCCGATGCCGTCTGAGGCCGAGCTGCAAATAAACATGTTGGCGGGGGGAGGGTGAAAAAAAATGATGGAGTGAAATGAAAAAGGATCAGGACCACCAGAGCAACGCCACAAAAAAAGAGACCGAAAAGAGAGGTGGGGGCAGTGGGGGTAGAGAGGGGGTGGCAGGGATGAAATAAGAGAGAAAAGAAATAATGCGAGGTAGCGGGCTTAGCGCGCTGTGGGGCGGCGTGGCGCGACTAAAGCGATATTCGCGTGGAGCAGATTGCAAAGAGCTCGCCGCACAGAGTCGGGGCGGGAGAATCGGGGACCCTGACAGCTTTCTGCGTTGCTGCGCATCACCCCTGCTTCCCCCGCTATCGCTATCTCTTTCTCTTCTGCGTGTCTTTCTCTCTCTCTCTTTCACTAGCTCTCACACACACTCACATTCACACACTCACCTTCTTGCTGGAGTGGCGGTGGTAGCGCACGGGGTGCAGCATGCACATGTACCGGTCCATGGCCATGCAGATGAGGATGACGGCGCTCTGCTGCGTCAGCGCCCCGCGGAGCAGCGCCTGCGACACGAGCACACGAGGAAGGTAAGGTGGGTGCTCATCGCCACCAAAGCTCCGTACACTACCCTCCCCCCGCCCCGCCCCAAACTCCCTCAACTTCTTATTTTTCTTTTCCTTTTGTTGTTTTGGCGCCATCACGGAAGGTGCCACTTTGATGGCACCGACGGGCCGGCAGCGGCGACGACGGCGCGGCGCTCGGGGCGGCGGCGTGGCGCTGGAATTCCAGAATTGGGTCAACAGCCATGCCCGGCTGGCCTGCAGGGCCTAGGAGGGCCGGCCGTGGGCTCCCGGACCCTCGGCGCACCCCCCGGGTGGGCCACTTGGCCGACCGGGACTGGCTTCCCCTCTCGTCGGACCCTGCTCCCCCGTCTGCCCCAGCCCTTCCCCCGCAACCCCTCTCTTCCCGCCAGCCTCACTTTCCGGAGCGCAGCAGTGGCATTTCCCCCGGAGTTGTTCCGCGGCCCTGGAGGAGCTGGCGCGCTGGAGTCGCCCCCGGAGCCCGGATTCCGGTCCCGAATCCCCATACCTTGAGTGCTGCAGATAGTTGGAGCCAGCGTTAAGCTTCTGATAAAATCAATGCCGGACTGGGGAGGATAGGGCGGCGTGCCCGCGGCGTGCAGGCCGGGGAGGGGCAGCAGGAGATCGGCCCCAGCCGCACGCGCTGCGCGCCTACTGCGCGATTCTTGTTGTTTCCTCTGAATTTACCTCTCAAAACACAACACAGGTGTTTATGGAGGCTGCTCACAAGCATGTGAAATGTCGATTTTTCAGCTTTCTGTCGTAGTTTTTTGGGTGGTGCCTTCCGCTTTGTCATGTTTCCGCGCGCGCTACGCTCCGCCGATCTGCGAGCAAGTTGTTCATTCACTTTGAGAGGATAGCAGGTCACCGCCGGGCCCAGCCTGCCAGCCCCATACCGTGCATGGCAAGCTCCGCCCGATATACGGCACGGTAGGAGGGCCCGGGCCGAGTAGAGCACGGCGCGGGAGCGTAGCCGGAGCGTAGCGGGAGCCGCCACTGATAAGGAGCCGGGATAACAGCGAGGACGGAGGGCACCCGACGGGGACCCGACACGGACCCGACAGCCGGGTCCGGGTCCCCCGCGCGACCTTCCCCCAGGGACACCCCCGTGCCCGACCTCTTTTTCTGCCACCCACCCTTCCCCTTTGCTACCGGGTGGCGCGCCCCCGCGGCCCTTCCTCTTGCCGGTACCTGCGCTGCGTGCCAGCCAACCTCACCTTGGCACCCCTTAGTACCCCTGCAATCAGATGCGGGGTGGAAATAGTGGGGGCCGGGGCCGAGGACGGGCCGAGGGTTTGAAGTTGGAGCGGAACCAGTGCCAGGGGGCGATTATCCCGATTAGTCCTAAGCTAGGTGTAGTACGCCGCCCCGCCCCGCCACGCCCGACGCTCCACATTTACACCCCCCCATCGCGGCGCCCATTCGACGTCACGATTAAGCGCCGGCTGGTTTAAAATATGGTCGGGTGGCCGCGTTTACAAGTGCAAAACAAAGAATAATCCCCCATAGCTGTCCCTGCTTATTCCTCCTCTCTTTCTCTCTCTTCCTCTTTACCCAACTCACTATTTCCTTTCCTTCCCCTTCTCCAACGACGGAAAACAAAAAAAGAGCAGAAATAATGGCGAGTGGGGAGAGAAAAAAAAAAACTGGCGCTGCAGACCCCTTTGATGGCATAGAGGGACCCGTTATTCCTTGTCTGGGTCAAGGTCACGGCGTGGGCCGACAGATAGCTATGCGGCGGAGGGGGGAGGGGGAGACATTTTTCTGCACATGGATACACGAGCAGAGCAGCAGTGGAGGCGGCGGCCCCACCCCATATCCCCCGCCCTCACAGGCTCACGACAATAACAACGGCAAAGCGCCACCTACTCGCAAAAAAAAACAACACTCATGTCCGCGAAAAATGACGTGATTTGTGTACGAGTGGCCCGGCCTGGACAGACTTCGCGAAAAGCCAAACAATAGAAGGGTGGTAGTCCCTATGTCAGTGGAGTAGTGGGTCAACATGTGCCCCACACAGTTGCGAGAGTTGAGAAAGAGCAACAAATGTGTGAGATAGAATGTGGCGAAGAGTTCTAGTCTGTGAATACCCTCGCCCTAGCATATTTAACACGTTCAGTGCGGCGTGACCCACACCGTGGGTCACAATAACATGGGATTGCCTACCCCCGCCGCACTCAACGTGTTAAAGGTAGTTTCTCGTACATTTATTTAAAAAATAATGAAATAGGATTTT
>NW_026267199.1:79652-81731 GCF_000697945.3 Frankliniella occidentalis
ACACACACACACACACACACAGAGGCACGATCACACGATCACGCTGTCACGCCACACGACACCCTCAAAGAGATTGAGGGGCAGGCAAAAGCCTCGCCTGCGACCGCGCGAAAACAGTTTGACCAAACAATTTCTCCCTTCTTGTTTCCTTCAATTCGAACATGACCTGCCCCCCACCCTCTCTCTCCCTCTCTCCCTCTCTCTTTCCCACTCTTTCATACACATGTTGACACGCGCGGAGGGAGGGTCGCGACCCGGTTAGCACATCTCCCCTTCTCCCTCTTACATCCTCTTCCTCCCAACGCGGACTTGCTCCCGGATGCGTGACGTTGCTGACGCTGAAGTAAATGAAACTCGTAACTTGCGCGGGAAAGATTATGCTGCGAAGTCAAATATAGGATTGCCTACCCCCGCCGCACTCAACGTGTTAAAGGTAGTTTCTCGTACATTTATTTAAAAAATAATGAAATAGGATTTTTTTTTAATTTTTTTAGACGAAGAATAAAAGTACGAAGTGGGGAGGGGGTAGAACACACTGGCATGATCGAGTATGAACAAGGATGCGAGAAAAGTGAGGGAGGAGGGGGAGAGAGAAAGAGACGAGGACGGCTATATTGTCAGAGCGAAAAAGAGTGTGCGGGAGAGAGAGAGATAGAGAGAGCGGGCTAGAGGGATGGCTCTCCATGAAAGTTTGCGAGGAGTTTTGCCAGGCTATCATCCGTCATGACAATTTTCAGCCTGCAAGCACGCTGCTGCAAGGAGGTTTAGGGGGAGGGTGCGGGGTTAAAGGGGCGGCTACAAATGCTTCCGCCCGCTTATTCGATAGGCAGGCAAGGACACCCGAGCGAGAAAAAAATCTGACAGTTTTCGCGTGGGCCACCTCGCCACCGCCACCTCGCCTCCACGTCCGTGATAATGCGATCAAGAAAAACGATCTACCTTTTTTTTGTGTGGTCGCGGTTTCGACACAGTCGCCATATTTTTGTGACTGGAGCAACTTTTGAATCACATGTAAAAGGAGCAAGATGTGAAGTTAGAACCGCAGCCTCGCGCTAATGCTTTCGACAGGCGTAAGGTCGGTTGTGTTGTGCGGGGGTGGAGGGGACCAGGCGGGCGGGCCTGGCTCCTTGTCGCCATCCATCAGCATGAGTATTAATTACGCGGCTATCGGCTTTCGCTCATTCCGCGAGGCAGGCGTGGAGGAAGAACAACAACAATAACACGCCAAAAATTGTTTATAGTCTTTTTTTTTCTTTTAAAGGAATATTTATACTTTTTGGATGAGATGGCCCCTTTTCGCGAACCGCGCGCGCGCGCTCTGCTTTCAGGCAGGGTACTGTTCCCATAAAATGACGCTTGGCCCAGCGTCATGTGCCGAGTTCCCGGTGTTTTTGATGGTGTGAGGGACGCGGCGCAGATTCCATGCGAGGATGCAAACAACATTTGCACAATGTGTGTAGAATTCATTTGGTGACGTTCCGGGCCGGTGGACGTCGCCGCCCACCCGCCCACTCGGCAGAGCGTGTGTGGCGACGGGCCGGACGAGGAAGGGGCCCGTCCGTCCAGCTCCACCTGCCGGGCTCCCTCCCCGCCGCCATCTCCCCGCGCGACTCTGACGGACGAGGAGTGCCCGGTGAGTGGAAAGGCGCGAATCTCGTTGAGTCAGGACTCTCGCCTGGCCGGGGCGGAACGTACTAGACATCACACACACCATCACCCACATTCACAGCCCCCCTGCCCCTTTCCTCTCCCATCTCTCCTTACCCCCCTCGTGGCGCCCTTCGTCCAACGCTTCTTGTCAGGCCGACACACCTTCGCAATAACTCAATTCAGGTGGTTCCATACACCGCCCTTTACCGTCATATCCCATCCTATGCTCAGGAGAAGAAAACGCGCAGAGAACGAGAGAGAGAGAGAGAGAGAGAGAGAGGGAGAGAGGGAGAGAGAGAGAGGGGGGGGGGGTGATGTTTTGCGGCACGCAGGCTCAGCGCTCGCCGTGGCAGGCCTCTCCACGGGACTCCGAGCCTCAGCCCGGCCTCCTCCCCGAAAGAACACTCCTCTTTTTGAACATCACTCTCC
>NW_026267199.1:82042-82357 GCF_000697945.3 Frankliniella occidentalis
CCCTTCCACCTCCCCCTCTCCCATTCCTCTCTCTATCTGTTACTCCCTGGCTTCCTATGTCTTCATTTCTTGTTCGTCCCCTCAAGCAAACCCCCGGCCTCCTCTGTCTGTATCTCTCCCCTGTGCCTCTCTGCTCCAATGTGACGGCACTTGACGACGGGCTTTTAAAATCACTCTCTCTCTCTCTCTCACTCACACACACAGACACACACACACAAACACACACACACACACACACACAGAGGCACGATCACACGATCACGCTGTCACGCCACACGACACCCTCAAAGAGATTGAGGGGCAGGCAAAAGCCTC
>NW_026267199.1:92237-93783 GCF_000697945.3 Frankliniella occidentalis
AGAGAGAGAGAGAGAGAGAGAGAGAGGGGGGGGGCAGATATGGGATTCCGAGCGGCTGCAAGTGACTTTGTGTGATTTATTGCACGAGTGATCGGCAACGCTTGCGCATCTGCTCTGTCTCCGTTCCGCTCAACTGTGTGATTGGCTTCATTCCGCGCTCTCTCCCATTGTGTTCTTTCCGTCACTCAATCCCCCCCCCCCCTCTCACCCCGTCCTCGCCAATCCGCCTCTTCCTCAGAAAACGGGGGGGAAGCAATTTTTTTTAGCCTCTCCCCGGCAGTGGATATAGTTTGCAGACTGCCCCGGGGCGTTGCCTCGTTTACGGCCGATCCCTCATTGGTAATTTGATACGACCATCGGCAGGGCCTGCTCCGGGGGTGGGTCCGGTGCGGTCCCGGCGCCGGGGGCCGCCCGGTAGGATCCTCTTCGCGAGCCCGGGGGCGGATCGGAGTACCACGGGGCGAGAGAGCAGAGCGGGCGAGAGAGAGCACCTTCACCTTGAAGGCCTACGGAGAGAGCCGCCGCTGGCTGGCTGGCTGGAAACGGTGTGCCGGCTTATGGGGGCCTCGCGATTCAGCGGGCAAAAGTTAAGCAGGCGGATGATGATGGCGCGGAAGGAGAGAGGGGCAGGGGAAGAGTCGGGGAGGGGTGTCCGAAAAATGATAAAGGCAGCATTAATGTAGTCCTAATATCATTTTCTGCGTGCCGGTGAGGCGCGGAGCGACCCAGTTTTGGTAGAGAGAGAAAGGGAGAGGCGGGGACCTCTCCTGCGTCGCTCATTTAAATTTTTATTGTGTCCAACTAATAAGACCCCGGCGCGCTCCCGGACTTCCTGTCTGTCGGGGGGGATGTGCTCGCAGCTCCCGCTTCACCCTCGCCTCGCCTCCCCCGCTGCTGCTCGACGCGTTCGACTCCGAAGGTCTTTCCCCCTGGCTCTCTCCACCCTCCTGCCTTGCCTTATCTCCTTTCCTTGTCCCGCAGCGACGCGCGCCGCGCTATCGCCTATATCGCCGTCTCTCTCGCTCCCGCACACAGATAAGGCCTGGCAGGCGGCCCCGGGCCCGGCCCGGGCCGCTTCCTCCCTAACGAGTACGCACGAGGACACCGCCACAAGTCACGATCAGGAACACGCGGGCAAACTACCGTTAGAAACAACACTTGTGCCGCCAACTTGCGCCGCGCGCGCGCAGCTAGGTTGCCTCTGACACACACACAAAAAAAACTGGAGGCAGGGGAGAGGCGCATGACACCAACGCAAGCCTCCAAAACAACGAGCAGCTCTCTATAAACCTGCCACTTGTCCCACCCTGCCCGCCCCACCTCACCACGCCACCTCCAGCACCCCTCCCTCACTGCCCCCCTAATCAAAGGCACTTCCCTCCCCGAGAGACGGCCCTCCACGAGCCCTTCACAAGATGTCCACGAGACCTCCACGAGACCTCCACGGGGGCTCCAGAGCTCCACGACCAGGCGATTGCTTAATTAAACGCTGGAATTACGCTCCTAATGGGTGTCCCCTGCGAATAGCGTGGAGGTAAGGGGGGGG